>NW_026922805.1:0-203555 GCF_032062105.1 Saccostrea cuccullata | reverse complement strand
CTACTCATCAAGATTAACCACTTCACTAAGTTTGGTGTCTTAATCTCTCACCGTTTACGAGATCTGACTATGAAAACTTTCATTTTGAGGAGGGGAAATACGCGACCGGAAGTGAGTTTTGCAAAAAAACTTGACGTTATTGTAGACAGTTGTAGTCTGAATAAAATATCAAAAAATCATTACAAATACTTTATAAATAAATGATATTTATTGGAAAGAAAAATACTCAAATTATGCAGTTTCCCTCTTATAACCGGAAGTTGTCTTTTTTTTGTTTCCGGTGGTACTGAAATATTTCAAAACAAGAAATAAGATGCTATAATGAAAAGCTAAAACAGTTTCATGAAAGAAAAGTTGAAAATTTCGGTTTTTTGGATCACTTCCTGTGACGACCGGAACTGACGGCGGACGATCGTATTTTTTTGCCTACTCATCAAGATCTTATCATTCTAGATAAGTTTGTTGTCTTAATCTTTTACCGTTTACGAGATCTAGCTATGATAACTTCTCATTTGAGGACCAAAAATCACGCGACCGGAAGTGAATTTTACAAAGATATCTAAAAATACTGTAGACATTTGCAGTCTGAATAACATATCCAAAAATCATTACAAATATTTTATCTATAAAAAATATTTATGGGAAAGAAAAATACTCAAAATATCCAGTTTTTCTCTTATAACCGGAAGTTGTCGTTTTTGTTTCCGGTGGGACTGACATATTTGAAAACTGCAAATAAAATACTATAATGTAATGCAAAAAAAGTTTAATAAATGAAAAGTTAAAATTTTCGTTTTCTTTGATCACTTCCTGTGACGACCGGAAGTGACGGCGGACAATTTTAACCCAACTGAATTTGCCTACTTATCAAGATCTATTACTCATATAAGTTTGGTGTCTTAATCTTTTAACGTTTCTGAGATATGACTCGAACAAAATATTTTTGGAAACGGAAATCGGACATATCTGACGACCGGAAGTGAATTCTGAAAAACTGAAATCAACTGAATCAACATTTGAAAGGTATTTTAATTCTCTATCATCCCTGAAAATTTCATGAGAATCTGTCCAGTCATAGCTGAGAAATCGTCAAGAAACGAAATTTCAAAAGGGGAAAAAAAATAATAAAAAGAAACAGTAGAATCACTATAAGGCCTTCCGTCTGAAACGGAAGACCTTAATAAAAAGAAAAAACAGTAGAATCGCTATAAGGTCTTCCGTCTGAAACGGAAGACCTTAATAATAAAAGAAAAAACAGTAGAATCACTATAAGGTCTTCCGTCTGAAACGGAAGACCTTAACTAGATGAGATCTCGTTGCGAGCAACGAGTAGGTATTCCGTTGAATTTCTCGATAAGATGAGATGTGATTTTGACTGAGATATTTGTTTAAAGAGAATGACGTTGAGTTTTCGCTAGTTAAAGTTTCTCATTTTTATCACGATATTCTAAACATCTTTTGTTTAATAAGGCTTATGAAAATACTTCGCCTTTCCGAGACATAAAGCATAAAAAATATAGCATTTTGGTCCCTTGTGACCCCTTATTATGTAACATATGATAAAAATATTATCATATATTGTTGCAAATCGTTAAGATAAATACTTTTGCTTCAGTAATGTATAACAAAATATTGATCATAAGAGAGTGATAGATAAAAGACTTTTGGCCCCTCTGAGCCCCTAATTTGAGGGGTCAACCCCTTTTTCTTCATATTGAATGAAAGGTCTTATGATTTTGAAGATTTTTTGTTCAACAATTATTCAGAGATTTCTATTCGGTGTGGAGATATGTTAAATGAAAATATTTAGGGGCCACTCCTACAAGTCCTTAATGGGGCAATTTTACAAAAATTTAAAGTATGCATTTTGTTTAAAACATTATTCTGACCATCTTTTGTACAATATTGCTTATCAAAATATTCCCCCTTTTCGAGATATGACGAATCAAAGATTTAGCATTCTGGCTTTTTGTGACCCCTAATTACGTAACATATGAATAAAATTTTATATGACATTGTTGCAAATTGTTAAAGTGCGGGTCTGGGGTATAAATAGCAGCCAATGAGAAAAATGGAGGAAATTTCAACTTTCTTGCCACTCTTCACTTCGCAGGAGATTTTTTTGAAATTATATCTATACCGTCAATATACACCTTCCGAAAGTTGTTGAGTCATCTAACTAAGTTATCAGATGTGTTTGGGTGATTAAAATACAGTGTAAAAAAATTAATACAGTCTATAATATTCATTTAAAATTCTGAGGCGATCGAAATTTCAAATTTCTTTGGAGTTTGATGGACAGCTGCTGAATGTTTACATTTACACCGGAAATGCTCGTCGCTATTGACGCATGCTAAAATGGCCGCCATATTCTTACCTCAAAAGAAAGACAAAGATACTCCGAAAATAATCCTCAATCCTTTTTATTATCCTTTCCTCGAGTAATAAATTAGAATCAAAGCCCGTGATTAGATCATAGAGAGTGTAAACAATTATCACTTTGGGTCAGTCATGCTGTTTCAGTCACTTAGTGAAGCATCACATCGGCGAGATAACAAGGATTATCAGCGTAAACACGTGTCTGTGGCTGCCAGAAGGCTAGACCCAGTAAACAATCAAATAAAAAATGGAAAACAAAATAAAAGAAAATATCACAATTATTAAGTCACACTATTAAAAAAGAAATCTTGGACATTTTTTTTCTTTTTTTCCAACGATGCCCCATGTATGGCTTATTTTTTGGATTAGGAAACTAATGCCTTACAAGTTCTAATACACATTGTGGTAAAATATCTCGACGATGGCACACAGTGTTTCGTAATCTTGGATGTTGGTAAAGCAGTTTTTTTCCTAGCTATATATCTCATCCAAAAACACACCTCTATGGAGAAGCATAGTCCAAAAGAATTTGTACCTTTCTTTTCAAAGGGAACTGTTCCGTGTGTTTGGTGGCACAGGTTCCGATGCCCACCACATTTGTATATTTCGTTCATCAGTTATGCATGGTTTACATAAACAATTTTGACATTCTTCACAGTCTTCATTTTGCGGGATGTTGTATGTCCTTTCAAAGTTCACGCCCTCCTCCTCATTGTTATCAGTTTCTCCATTCATCTCATCTAAATCCCAGTTATTAAAATTAAAGAATTGTATAATGGCTTCCCTTTGTTCTGAATTTACTCTCAATGAAATAACACTTTTCTCTTCTTGTTCCTCCATTTTGCTAAATTGAGACCGCGTTTTGTTTTGGAGGGAAGTTTTGCAGGGGAGAGGTCTATTAGGGGACTCTGGATTTCATTTAATTTAATATAATTAACTATAATTCCTTATTTATTGATAAAACTGGAAATTATAAAAGTAGATGACGAATTCAATAAATTATACATATGTATATATTTAGGATACTGCTTGTATTTCTCTCATGCACATGTTTAATGGATGTTCCCCACTGAGCCTTCTTCTCCTGCTCTGTATCACAGCTAGGCTGATTTATTGACATTTGGCGGGAGGTCCCTCCATGTGTCTGTGGAAGTTGGTCAATTCCATCTGAAACCTAAAAAAGGGGGTAGTGGGGGCAACCACGTTGTTATTATTCTGTCATTAATGTAAATAAAACTATTCCCACAAAATTTATAAAATCTTTTTTTAATTAGTAAAGTGCTAATAAATTTTAAAAGCGTTAATTATTATTCACAAAATTGTCAATGTTTTCTTTATTAGATAACAACTTGTTAAAAAATGGTACAGTCCACTGAAATATGACCCCCTTTAGTATAGATAATGTATATTATATATTATATAAGATACAAGCAGGAGTAATTCAAAGAATAATCGTCATTAACTAAGCTTTATTATTACTGGGAAACTATATCGTTGCTGAAAACAAAAGAAAGCGTCCTCCAACTTTTAAGCTAGAAATACCAGCTAATGAAGACAAGAAAATTAATATTATGCAAAGTCTTCAGGAAGTCAGGGAAATGTTTGTCAAACAACTGGGTAGACCTGTCAACAATGCCGACATCATTGAAAATTTGCTGTCTACCTGGAAGAAGTCAGTAGCCAACGTCGATCATCCCAAAACACCTGGAACTTATATTAATGTTAAGAAAAGTCAGGTGAACCAGGACTTCTTTGTGACATCGCTGCCTTCTGTGAAAAAACTCATGGATGTAGCTGCTGTACATGGGAAACATTGTGGAGGAAAATTGGAGGTAAAAAAGGCAACAAAACGGGGACATGTCACTTCTTTGAAACTGTGTTGTTCGAGAACCGATCGTCCAAAACACAGGTATATTTGGGCATCTTCACCATACCTTCCGAACGGAAAGTATCTTATCAATGAAAGAATTAATCATGCTTTCTTGTGTAGTGGTATGCTGCCATCTGTTATTCTAGATTTTGCAGAGAAGCAGGAATGGTGTTCTTTCTGTAGAAAAACGGAATTCGTTTTTTAAAATGTACAAGACATTTGTCCAGCAAGAGTACGAAGACTCTATTCCCCACCGCTTTACTAGAGGAAGTGGGACTATATGACAATTTAGACGGAATTGACATCATAACTGACGCACGGCATGGGTGGCGGAAAAATGCCCAGGACACCAGTGTGGTGGCAATAGGAGAAAAAACGCATAAAGTTCTCAACTGTGTGCATGTTGCGACCACTGATGATCCAGTTACCCAGAGACATGAAAAAATTGGAACTGAAAAAATTTACGAGGTTCTTGACAGCAAACAAGTTTCTGTCAACGTCCACACGCATGACAGAAATATGTCAATTAACAAACTAGTCAGGGAACGTGAAAATGGATTTACCTGCAACCAAAACGACATTTGGCATGGCATAAAAAATATTAAGAAGGCCATGTCCACCATTTCAAGTGGACCACGGTACAGAGAAGGTAAAACGTGGTCCAAAGGGAATTTACGACAAACCGGATGCCGTTTCTACACATTTCTACTGGGCCATCAAACACTGTGGTGGAGACTGGGTACGCTCAGAGAGATGTTAGACAATATCATAGATCACTATAAAAACAACCATGAAAGATGTCATTCTTCCTCAAGATGTAAAGTGGATCCAAACTACGAATCTTCCCGAGTGGTGATTCAAAACCCTGTTGCAGAAAAACTATTAAAAGGTGTTATAATCAATTCAGTGATCTATAAAAATCCGGATGATTTTCGATTAGGACGTGATACTTATTTTGTTGAGAGTTTTAATAACACTTTAAATATATATGAGGATAAAAGGATTGCTTTTGGAAGTGAACAGTATAAAGTGCGAGCATTCCTTGGTACGTGTCACTGGAATGAAAATGTGGGTAGAGACATTACTTCTATCACTTACACACGTAATCCTAAAACCCCACGTAAGCAACTTGGGAAAAAGAACTATAAAAAACAAAAATTTCAGTTCAGGAAAAACATTTGGTGGCGTTACATAAAACATGTCTTTTCTAAACGTAGAAATAATTAAAATATCTATGTATTTGCACAATCTTTGTTGTCTTATTTTAAGCACGTGTAAGTGGCAAGCTGCTAATCTATTAATAGCATAACTCTGCAGTCTTATCAGATGGGGGGGTGTGGCCAGCTCCCTAATATGCTTAATTGCTGTCCGTGTGGATATTTATCTAGGTCAGATCCGGCCTTTAAATTGAATATCTTTGCTTCTGTAATGTATAACAAAATATTGATCATAAAAGAGTGAAAGATGAAAAACTTTTACCCTTCTGAGCCCCTACTGATAGGGGCTAGCCCCCTTTTCTTTAAATCATATGAAAGGTCATATGATTTCAAAGACTTTTTGTTCAATACCTATTCAGAGATTTCTTTTCGTTGTGGAGATATGCTAATTGAATTATTTAGGGGCCACCCCTACAAGTCCTTGTGGGGCAATTTTACAAAAATTCAACGTATAATATTGTTTAGAACATTATTCTGACCATCTTTTGTACAATATTGCTTGTCAAAATATTCCCCCTTTTCGAGATATATTAAGTGTCAAAGATTTCATCTGGTTGTGACCCCTAATTACGTAACATATGATCAAAATGTTATAATATATTGTTGCAGATCGTTAAGATGAATACTTTTGCTTCAGAAATGTAAAACAATATATTGATTAAAAGAGGGTTATAGATAAAAATTTTTTTTGACCCTGAGCCACTCATTTAAGGGGTTTGTTTTTTTTCGATTTCAAATGAAAGGTCTTTTAAAACTCACAACTTTTCTACTATATGTTTTAACAAATTATGAAAATTCACGAAGAAAAAACAAAACGTGTCAAATTTTGTGAGATGTTCCTGAGACATTTTTTTGGCTCTACCAAGCTTCGGCGCCTTTCGCGGGAGAAAGATTTGTACGCCTGCCTGCAACTCAGCAAACCTTCTTTTACTTTCACTGAAAATCTTTTTTATCTAAAGTGTTTCGGAGGAGTTTCCAGGACAAGCCAACCCCCTAAAAAAAGCGTAAAATTTTCACACCGGAAGTGACGTCATCAACGACTAAAATTTCCGACAAGGTTCAGATGAATTTATCAGATCTGAAAGTTTGGTGAAAATCTCTCGAGCCATTTCCAAAAAAAATCGGTAAGAAAAAAAAAAAAATGGGAAAAAAAAACCGAACGCAATAAGGTCTTCCGTTGGAAACTAAGACCTTAACTAAAAAATTTGGAGACCCAATTACAACTCACTAAACCTTCCTTTACTTTCACTGAAAATTTAAATCGATATCTTAAGTCGTTTCGGAGGAGTTTCGTGGACAAGCCGACCCTCTGAAAATCAGAAAATCGACCGGAAGTGAGATGATCAAAAAAAAAAAAAAATATCAAGATCAATTAAATATCTTTCAGATCTAAAAGTTTGGTATAGATGGACAGCCGTTTCCTGGGAAAGCTTGCTCAAAATCGGTTGGAAGAAAAATAATACTAACTAGACCCAGCTCGTTCTAACAACGGTAGGCTTCCGTCCTGTTTTTCCGGAATACATCTGCAACTTTCATTTTTCAAAAAAATGAGTAATGAAGTTAAAAATGGTTTAATTCTCCCAAAACTATATTAATTATTGCAATAATAAGACATTTTTGGCTACTTTTCCCTTTTACCCGGGAAATGATGTCGACTGACAGAAAATAAGATTTTTAACTTCCGTGCATATTTCCCAAAAAACCCTTTAAAAACGGCAAAAAAAATTTTTGAAATTTCCCGGGTTTTACCGGAAATGACTCCCCGACTATTTTGACGACACTATGAGATAAAACTCGACATTTTGAACAACTTTGCTTCTTTACTATTACAAATTCTAATACTTTTTGAGATATAAAAAGAAAAATTTTTGGCCACTTATGGTCCTTTATATAAGGGGCCAGCCCCTTACCGTTGATGTCATTAGAAAAGGGGAGATCTTTACAATTTTTGTTTATATGTTTTTTTAAAAGTTAACATGTAAAAAGATATTGAAGAAAAGGTGTAAAAAATTTCTAAGTCCTCGATAGGATTTTTTTCGAGCCATAACGAGCGCCGACGGCGGCCTTCTGGAGAAAAAGAGTGGTGTGTGACAAAAGAGCACACTTTGCTCTATCATCTCTGAAAATCTCATGTTTTGTCTTAAGGCTTTTTCGAGAAAAATGATGGACAATGAGACCCCTGAAAATACTAAATCGCTGAAATCTCAAAACCGGAAATGACGTCATCAAAAAAAAAAAATTACTTTCAGTTTTTTTATGTTATAGCCCTAAAAAGTTTTATAAAAATTTTGGTGCACAAAATTGGTAAAAAAAAAAAAATAATAATAACAGCCAGTGTTGCAAAAACAGGGCTTCCGCCGTTTGACCGGAAGTAGATATATTTTTAACAAAAATGAGAAATAACGCCAAAAAATGATTTGAACCTCAAAGCTATGTTAATAAATGCAAAAATCCAAAATTTTCCCATTGGGGGTAACCGGAAGTGATGACGACGGGCGGAAAATTAATCTTTATGCCCCCAGAAATATGTTACCCAAAAATTTGACAAGAAGGAAAAATAGGTTTTTCACTACTTAGGGTTTTTCCCGGAAGTGACGACGCTGGACGTATTTTGATGACACAAATAATTAGGCTTGACATTTTAAACAATTTTGTTTCTTTAGTTTACAAATTCTCAATACTTTTGAGATATAAGTAAAAACTTTTGGCCCCTCTAAATCCCTTATTTTGGGGGTATTTTTAGATATCAATTAAAAGATCTCAAAATTCTTCACAACTTTTTTTCTATATGTTTTAAAAAAATATTTACATGAAAAAGTATAATAGTAAAAGTGTTAGAAAGTTTGAAACACTAAATTTGATTTTTTTCAATACCGAGCTTTTCTCAGTTTTCCGGTGAAATTAAAACACAATGCAAATTCATATGTTGCTCTATTTTTGAAAAGGTTTCATTTCCTGTGATGAGCGGTTTTTAAGAAGAGCGACGGACAAACTGACCCTTAATAATCACAAAAACTCAAAATTCCACCGGAAGTATCATCAAAATAAAAAAGAGTATCGAAATTTTTTTATGTTCATCAGACCTGAAGTTTCATAAAAATCTAACGAGCCGTTTTTGAGAAATCGCGTGCAAAAAATTAAAAAAAAAAATAAGAAGAACTAGAGCAAGCTCTTTGCAAAGCAACGAGAGGTCTTCCGTCCTGTTTTGCCGGAAGGACGTTTACAAAAAGAAAGCAATGAGCTAAGTTGTCTCCAGTGCTTTATAATTTCAATTTTGAGTCAAAACCTTCAAAATAAGCTTTTTTGGCTACTTCTGGTTTGAAAAAAGTAGTGAATTGAAAAAAATTAAATTTTTAATGCCTTCATGAAAATTTTTTCCCCAAAAACCTTGTAAAATTTTATAAAAATATGACTTTCTGATGACTTTCGGTTTGACCGGAAGCGACGTACCAGACGCATTTTGACAAATTCAATAGATTAAGTTGACATTTTGAACAACTTTGCTTTTTGACGTATTCAAATTCAATTTTTTTTTTCAGATTTTAAAGGGAAAAAAATTTTTGGTGCCTCCAAGTCCTTAATTATAGGGGCAAGCCCTTTATAGTTGATACCCTTTTTAAAAGATGTGAATTTTTCAAATTTTTGTTTTAATGTTTTAAAAATATTAACATGTAAAAAGATATTGCAGAAAAGGTGTGAACATTTTAAAAACCCCCCGAGGGTTTTTTAAAACCCATAGCGAGGCCACGTGCTCCCTTTCCAGAAGAAATGTGTTCACAGCACATGTAGCCTTCTCACTGAAAATATTATGTTTCTTTTAAAAAATTTTTAAGAAAAATGCTGGTTGGTTTAATTTATGAAATACTAAATCACAGAATTTCACTAAAGAATGCTTGTGAAGTTGAAAAAATTTTGCCAGTTGTTTAAAAGGAAATGAAATTCTGAAGAATTTAAAAAGGTAAAATTAATTTAAAAATTCTACACTTTAGCTCATTGGCTAAACTGAAAACCCGATTTGTGCTTTTTTATTTTGAAATGTGACGGACTTTTCCCTTTATTTTGTGTTTAAAATAACTGTCCTTTGTTCTAATATGCACATTTTTTTAAATGTTTAGTTTTTATGCCAAGATAGCAATTTTCCCTTCAATTATATTAAAAATACACATATTGATCTTATATATTCCACTGAAGACAGACCTCATCATCTTTACCATTAAAATTTTAGTTTCCCTTGGAAGGGGAAACCTCAATCAGATGTAAACATGCAAGATTAAAATATTTAAAAAACATTTATTCCAAATTAAAAAATTTTAGATTTTCAACAATTTTTTAATTTTTAAAAACTGAAAGCAATTGATATAATCATATTTTTGGATTTATGTTTTTTCAAAAAAATTTAAATTATTTTTTTAAAAATCATCTTCTTAAACTGAGACTTGATTCAGTTGATTGTTTCAATTTATTTGCTGTTTATTCTTTTGTTTCCCAAAGAGGCTTTTTGGGAAATATGATCATGTTGGCATCAAATTTAGTACCAGATGACAGTCACACCTATCAAAAGAAATTGTTTTTTTTAAAAGTAAACTTATCAGATAAGATAAACCATCAAACTTAGTTATAAATATTGTTATCCCTTTAAAAAATTTTCCTATACAAATTATACAAAAAAAAGCTAACATTTTTAATGTTTTGCTGAGCGGGCATAAAAAAATGATTTGGACCGCTGGGGAGTGTTATCTTACGTCACAGAATGGGCGGAGCTTAATCTCTTTTTCATTCTTTGGTTTTAAACAATGACAGATCTAATTTACTTGGAAATAGTACAAAATACATGTATGTAAAAAAATATAAAAAATGAAAGGTATAACAAAACATTTATTGACAGAGTTTAGGGAAAAATGCGTTTTGTCCCCTTTTAAAACCAAATGTCTCCCTTTTGGCCTAACGGCCTCGGGGAAAAATTGGTTTTTGGTCCGACAAAACGCTGTTGCCTATCATAAAAATGTATATTCACATTTCTGCATGTGTATTATTTGTAAAACTACTCTATAATCATTTATAAATTTAGGTTTACAGGCAGTCATTTAGGATGTAATAAATAACATTTTAGTTTTTCATGATTTCAAATAAAGGGTATGTCATAACTTGTTCATGTCAAAATTTTTTAGGAATGGTAATGGTTAACAGTTATTAACCGACTAATCAGTCAGAAAGATGGTATCTGGTTATGATTTTTTATGTGTAGGATAAGGCCATTCATAAAGGTGTTCAGCACTTTAGGAACAATGCACTAATGAAGTGACAAAACAGCATCGCATAAAAACAATGGCTAGCGCAAATAAAATGTGCTCTAGCCATTTAAAAACCATGTCTAAGTTTATGACAGCATGCTAATTTTTTAAGACACTTACATGCTAGCGTGAAGAAAAATGTGCTATCACGCTTATGAGGGGTAGTGTGCTTTGACAACACGGTGACAATGTACTTAGTGCGTTTGTAACAAAGTTTCAGCAGGCTGTTTACACTAGCCTAAGCTTACACAAATAGATTGATAAAGTTTATTAGGCCATTCCAATTTTTTTTTTTTAGCGCCCACCCATCTTTCAAAAACCTACCAATCTATTTGCAAAAAAACAACAACACAGAAGTCAAAACATAAAACACAGGGAATAAATGCTTACAATACACCAAATATAACTTACTGTACAGAATTATTTGGAGAAATTGACAAATTCAACAATTTTGCCTAAATTAATCAAATTCAGGACTCCTGATGTTGTGTGTTTTTTCTAACATGGGGTGTCAAAAACCAAGGAGCACATGGATGCTAAACATAGAAAAAACTTGGAATGGCCTTAGCATGGCAGCATGTTGAGCATCAGCACAACTGCATGTTGTTCTACGTTGCCTTAGCCTAACAGTGTTGAGAACACTGTGTTAGCACATTGTTCCTAACACACTTTAACAAATTGCCTTATCAGGACACCATTTAGTTTTCCATATATATTTTAAAAAGACTGGGAATAAAATTCAATTTTCGATAAGCTTCTTTTCATTATAAGTGTTTGCCTAAGCGTTTTTTACTATATAACCCAAATACATCATTGTCTGTTATGGTAGCCTAGTGGTAGGGCAATCGCTATGTATAATCATGAAGGTGGGCTTGATTTTAATTCACTGCATCAAACCTAAGACAAAAACATGTACGCAGTTATGTTCCCTAACCATGCACCCAACATTTGTAGTGAATTAGACCCTAAAAACCTCACAGTAGATGTTAGGATAATGACCCTGAGTTCCAAGTAAAGGTCCATATTGAAGCTATTCACCAGTATATATTAAATGAGTGAATGAGTGAGATTCTCATGATAACATTATCAATCAAAGTATCAATAAGAAGCTGATACTTACTGCTAAATGCTAGAGACAGGTTACTCCAAGAGACTGTATAAATTGAGATTCTGTGTCACAGTAGGTGTGGGTGTTGGCACGAAAAGGATCCCTTACTTCTCAAAGGCAATAAGTGCTGAGTACAAGTCTATATTTGCAGCTTACTATCCCAAGTTGTGGCATCATAAAATGACTGAAAAATTTTCAATAGACTAATTAACAAACAAACCATTTCTGCAGCCTTATCACAGAAAAAGCAAACTCTACTAAATACATTTTTTTTTTACAAATTTCTTTTGCAATTTAACTAAGAAAATTATTGCGAAGTAAACTAAATTAAATGCAAATCAAACTAATGCGAATCAAACTGTGTTCACATGACAGCTAATTATAATGCAAAGTAACCAAATCGAATAAAAATTTTACTTTGACAGTCATGCAGGCTTCAGTTAGGCTTTTATGACATCATTTACAAATCATGTCACCTTAGGCATAAACAGATGTATTTGACATAATGTCACAGTGTCTGTTTTCACATTTTAGTGATTAACACTATATTTTCCTTAGTTTTTCACTCAAAAATAGCACAAGTACTTAAAGCTGACCACCAACATGTAGCATTTGACTTAATTTTGCCATTTCACATGCCTCAAAATTTAATTGGAATTAGCTTACCTTAGTCATGTTAGTGTTCACAAGGAGCTAATGCAAAGTAATTTAATGCGCAGTAAATTAATTCGAATTAAAATAATTTGAATTGAACTCAGTCCATGTGAACATGCATCGATGCACCAAATGTCTAGTGCGGTTTGACAAGCCTGATCTAAATTAAAAGTGAATAAGTATCTGCCCTTACCATGCTTATCGTACCCTAACATCACACCCGTCAACATATTATTAGTTGAAAAACATTTTGTTTTGAACATGTTGAAAGCAAGTCTTGTTGAAATTACATGCTCACACATATTTAAATAAAATTTAAAGCTGTGGGGATTTTAAAAGGCTAACTGAGAGCGTCTGAACTGTAAAACAGTTAATATATCGCTGTGTCTGTGTATTTCTAAAATATCGACAGCTGATAAATGCTCTAAGCTGCCATAGTAATATAATGTAAATTTTAGGTACACAAAAATCTTACCTTCGAATTCATTCCCATGGTCCACGCCAATCATAAATTAAAATGTAACCGTCAGCTCTTTAATCATTCGATACAATTATCACTGGGGAATCCGAAACAGAGTCAAGAGTGTTCATCCTTGTTTATTACTGTGACAGTCGGAATTTCCTCGTAAACAATTCACACAAGAATATATAAATCGGATAATTTTGCTTAGAATAATGCTTCAGAGGATTGATAAAGTACTTTGAGCTGCAGATAAAATGTCCGTGCATGTTTACATACGGCTTGTATGGTGAGAAAATCCTCAACTTCACTTTGTAAACATGATCAACATGTGTCCGATTTGCCGATTTCGATGGGACGCACTGAAACCCGGATGTACTAAAGACCTGAAATTACCCGATGTTTTTATTTTAAATTAAATGATAATATTGAGTACTTAAAATGTCTTATTTTAAAGACCTTTGACTATGATGCATTATGTTATACAAGAATTCATTTGTTTGGAATATTACTGACAATTTTTAATCAGGTGAATCAGGATTTTAGCATATCAAGTCTTTAGTATCTTCCCGTTTCCCACAATGCCGCGCGTTGTTTACACCTATACAAATGCAGAAAAAACCCATTTTGATTTCACCTTTTGTTGTGTACATACATCACATTTTAAATGTACTTGCATAAAAAGAAAACAGAGAAACACCGAATCAACACTATATCTTACTGATGCATCAACTATAACCAGGGACCTATGTTAGTATATAGGTCCCTGCTAAAACTGTGCGTTAGTGGCACAGTAAAGGCTTGGCTGGCTACAGTAGCTAGACAACTTGTCCATGTAAGGTTTCCCACATATTTGTTTTGTAAAAAACAAATATAGTTTGGAGTTTGTTTATCTTTATACCAAATGACAGGGTTTTTCATCAATTCGAAATGATTTCAGATAAAATTTTTCATAGTATAACCAGGGACCTATATACTAGTATATAAGGTCTCTGGTATAACTGTTACCATTAAAAAAATTAATATTTTTAGCTCTCAGAAAAAAAAACGTTTATGATCTATTTACCCCTGGCCTAATTATAGGGGCCAGCCCCTTTTCCTTAATCTTATATGAAAGCTCTCATAATTACGCACAACTTTTGTTGTATATTTCTTGCCAAACTATACTCGGTGCAAAAGTAATTACGCGTTTTGACCGGAAGTGACGTCATTTGACGACTTTTGACAATTCCGGCATTATTTCCGGCTGACATCACAGTCAGCAAGCCAGAAAAAATTGAAAAACTCAAATTCAATCGTTTTATTTGATTTATTTTGATTCAAAGGAAGAACTTTGAATTTTCGAGTACTTCCGGTTTATACCGGAAGTACTTCTGATGGATGCTTTTTGTTGAGGATTGTGAATAAAAATATATGTTCTATTTGCCTTTAATCAATCCCGTTAAATTTTTTAAAAAATCTTAAAATTAAACATCACTTCCTGTGTCGACCGGAAGTGACGGATGCGAAATTAAAAGACGTCATGCATAACTCAATAAGATGTTTTATAATCCCTGAAAATATCATGATTCAATCTTGAGTGGTTTACAAGAAGATGCTTGGACAAAATGACAACTTAAAAAAAGAAAATCGGACAAAAAATGCGACCGGAAGTGATTTTCAAAAAAATGAAAAAAAGGTCTGGAGATATTACAACAATGCATCATTCCTGAAAAAATCTTTGAAATCGGGTCAGTGGTTTCGGAGAAAACACGTGTACTATGAAAAGGGAAAAATAATAATAATAGGAAACATAAGAAAAACAGTAAGGTCTTCCGAAGGAAGTCGGAAGACCTTAAAAACAGTGGAAAAGAAACAAACGAATAACAAGAAGGTCTTCCGCTGAAGACGGAAGACCTTAATACTAAAAATAGTGGAAAAGAAACCTATGAATAACAAGAAGGTCTTCCGCTGAAGACGTAAGACCTTAATAACTAGATACGATCTCGTTGCGAGCAATGAGTGGGTCTTCCGTCCGATTCTTGATAAGATGAGAAAAGATTTTGATTGAGATTTTCATTCTAAAATAATGAAAAAGATTGTGAAGAAGAACGATTTTGCCTCCGTAATCTGTAAACAGACATTGAACATTAAAGATTTAAAAATTAGACTTTTGGCCCCTCACCTCCCCCTAATATTAGGGATCATCCCTTTTTTCTTCATATAATCTTAAACCTCTTAGGATTTTGAACATTTTTTGTTCGACAACTATTCAGAGATTCTCTTCCGTTTTCAAGTTATTTGCAAATGATATATTAAGGTACGAACCCTTCAACTCCTTAATGGGGACGTTAAGCGAAAAATAAAAAGTTGTACATTGTTCAGAATATTATTTTGAACATCTTTTGTTCAATATTGCTTGTCAAAATATTTCTCACTTTCGAGATATAAAGCGTCAAAGATTTAGCATTCTGGCCCCTTATGGCCCCTTATGGCCCCTTATTATGCACCATACGACATGAAAATCATAATATATAGTTGTAGATTGTTGAGACAAACATTTTTGCTTCAGTACAGTATAACAAAATATTGACTGCTAAAGAGTTATCGATTAAAGACCTTTGGCCCCTCTCGGCCCTTAATTTGTGTGTCCAGCCCCTTTTTCTTGATCTCATCTTAAAGCTATTAGGATTTTGAACACTTTTGGTTCAACAACTATTCAGAGATTCTGTCTCGTTTTCGTGTTATTTGCAAAAGAAATATTTAGAGGCCAACCCTTTAACTCCCTAATGGGGACATTTCGCGAAAAATGAAAGGTTGCATATTGTTCAGAACATTATTTTAAACATCTGTTGTACAATATTACGTATCAGAATATTTCTCACTTTTGAGATATAAAGCGTCAAAGATTTTGCATTCTGGCCCCTTTTCCCCTAATTATATACCATACGACATAAAAATCAAGATATGTAGTTATAGATTGTTGAGATAAACATTTCTGCCTCAGTAATGTATAACAAAATACTGACTGCTTAAGAATTATCAATTGAAGACTTTTGGCCCCTCTCAGCCCTTAATGTGATAACTCAGCACTTTTTTCTTGATATCATATGAACGATCTTGTCATTTTGCACAAATGATGTTCAGTATGTTTAAACAAAATATTTATACTTTAAAAGATACAATGCAAAATGTCTCCCAAAATCAGTCATGATTCGTGTCCCAATTTTTGACCCCTAGCGATCTTCCATACTAGACACTTCCGGAAAATATCCTGACCCAAGTGCAATATGGCAACATGTCCTCTATCATCCCTGAAAATTTCAGCTTTGTAGCTTGAACCATTTTTGAGTTCCATCACAGACAAGGAGGTAATCTAATTTTCGATCAAAGTGCGATAACTTCCGACCGGAAGTGAATTTTTCAAAATGAAGTTACGGGTACAAACTTCAGATAGAAATAAATAATCTCTGAAACTTGAACAAAATCGATCGAGCCATCTCCGAGAAATCCTCTGCACAAAATTGGTAAGGAAAAAATAGAAAAAAAAATAATAAAAGTGAAAAAGAAACCGAAGAATAATAGAAGGGTCTTCCGCTGAAGACGGAAGACCCTAATAATAATAATAAGAAGAGGGAAAAAGAAACAGAACGAAAACAATAAGGTCTTCCGTTGGAAACAGAAGACCTTAACTAGAAACGATCTCGTTGCGAGCAACGAGAGGTCTTCCGTCTGATTCCGGGAAAAAAAACGTAAAATCGATCTGAAATAGTAAAAAAAAAATATTGCAACAAAGGGGATTGAATCCAAGTCGCCAGCATGAAAACCCAACGTGGTAGATGTTACGCTATTGGGACCTCTGCCTGCTCTAAATCTTCTTGTATATATACCTCTGTATAACAGTGCTTTTGTCTTTGAATTATGAAAGGTCATGAAAGTCACTTTTTTTTATAATTTCGCGCAATACGCCACGAGTTAATCCTCTAGCCTTTTCTTTGCAATGTTCTACTTAATAGGTGTTATAGCTTCAATGATATAAAAATACGTTCTTATAGCCTAAAATTTGACGATTAGAAAGTATATTTAACACATTTTACAAATTCCATATCATTTGCAAGCAAGTAACACTAAAGCAGTGAAACGGCTATGAATTTTAACTTTTTAAAATTTCATGAAAAGGTTGAATTGTTTCGCCGAAAAACAAGGCTCGCCTTACGACGGTCAAGGAATTGGATACCATTTGTGCTCAAAAAATTGAATAAGATCTTTGAGTCAAGAATGTTAACATTAACTGCAAATGATGCAACGTGAACGTGTGCATCTTTCTATAAGTTTTATATGGCACAAGTGTGCATTGGACAAACATTGGTTAAGTTCTATACCGGGTACTTCCTGTATTCATTTGTATTCTTTCTTGAAAAACTATAACTTATAAGTATGATTTAAGATCTGTTTTTCCGTGGTGCAAATCAGAAGTTTTTAAGTATCGAATTTCATTTGCACATTTAGTCTTTTCTTTTTTTACTTTGAGAACCAGCCAAAACTAATTATAGAGGACGTTTAAGAAGGACTTAGTTTGACAAAGAATTGCAACGTAAATACGACGTGACAATCCAAGTATTCCTTTACATTTCATTTGTCCTTATGTTACTTTCGTTCAAGCAAACGCTCAGCTGCCTCCGTTAACCCCTTTTGCGAAATATCGGAGTTGACACAGACAGCCGCCATTTCGGACCCGCTTCAGATTTTTAAATGTTAATATCTAGAGTTTGGATTTATCAATATTCAAACAAATTTTACACTAAACAATATAAGAAGGGTTTCTATTAACATTCCAAAACTAAATGAAAAATATTGAAAAACAAAAAAGTTAGAAAATACGGATTTTTTAATTTTGATTCTGTTGGCGACCGGAAGTACTGACGACACACAAAAAGGTGATTCTGCTAACCTAAAAGTCACGAACATTGTCTCCAATAAGTTTCCAGTTTATAACTTTAGCTATTTTCGAAAAAAAGGGGCGACAAAATTGCATTTTAAAATCAGGAAATCGTCCATAACTTGGCACTTTGTAAATATATTTGTCTTCTTTTGTAAATTGAAATTCTACACATTGAAAGAAAAAAAATTCAGAAAGAAAATATTGACATGTTTGAGTATCATTGAAAAACCGTTTAGAAAAATATTTTCAAAATTCAAGGTATTATATACACTATTTTAACAGTCTTTCAAGAACGATTCTAGATGATAAATAACACAATTCTTCTTAAGATCTTGTAGTTCTTTACATTCTAAAAAATAGGTGAAACATGTCCTCAGTACCTGATTCACAAAGAGCACAAACTTTAGATTTGATCTTCCCGATTTTAGATAATTTTTCATTCGTAAAGATAATATTATGAAAAACTTTAAAGTCTATTTCTATAATATCTGGCGGTTTAAATGGTTCCCATAAAATCAACCATCTTTGTTTTATGTCATTTTGATTAACCATTTGAAATTTATTACACCAGAATTGGTCTGAAACAGGGTGTAAAAAAGCTTTGCAATAAGTAATCTATAAAATATCCGTACAGTACAGGAATTGAATGCAATATTTTGATCTTTGAATTTGATTCGAAAATCAGGTACAAAATTATTTCTTGTATATTCAGTTTCACAAACATATTTTCTCCATTCATCTGGAATTACTGATTTCAAACAAATATAATTGTCTTTGATAGTTTTGACATCTATATCAGGATTCTCCCCTTGAATAATTTCTATAATACAGGAAACAGGTAGAAAACCAGGTATAACCTCATAAGTAATGTCTTTTACATGCGAAATACCTGATCTTATAAAAAGATCCCATTTCAACATCTTACTATTTGTAACAATTTGTGGATTACAAAATAAACAATAATCATATTATCATTCTTATCTTTCTTATATTCTATACTATCTTCTATAGCACACCATGCTTCCATCATCTCCTTATAGTACTGAGGAAGAAACTGAAGATCTTTCTTATTAAATCTCAATAAAAATAATCCATATCCGGCTCTCAAACCACAAATTTTTAACAAAAAATACCTACATGTTAACTTCCATAAAAAGTTTTTTTTTATTGCACCAATCTTTTTCTAAAATCTTCAGTCTGAAGGCCAACATTTTAACATATATATCAATAACATTCAAACCACCTTCCCTTTTTTCTCCAATTATCGTTTTGTATGCGACTAAATGTTTACCATAATTCCACCAAAAGTGTGTACATTCCCTATAAATACTTTCTATAGCCCATTTAGGCTTTGATTTCACACTTAAAAAATGCCACAATTTTGACATAAATAATGTATTTATAACTATTGCCCTTCCTTGAATTGTTAACTTTCTTAATCTCCAAAAAATTAATAATTATTTTTTTTTCTGCACTTTGTCTCTCCAATTAAGGTTTTCACATTCCTGTTTGTTCTTTCCAAAATATATACATAAAATTTTCATTACATTTGTTTCTGAAATACATAGTAAATCTTTTTCATGCTTCAATAACTTTGCAGTTCCTATACACATTATTTCAGATTTTTGTTTGTTGATTTTTGCACCAGAAGCTTTTCCATATAAATCAAACATTTTCAAAATTTCAAAAAATAGATTTCTTCTCACATGTTGCCAGAGTTGTGTCATCAGCATGTTGAAACATCAATGCACATTCATTAGACATTTGGTATAGGAATTCCTAAAATGCTTGTATTACTTTTTATATAACAACTTAAAGGTTCCGATGAAAATACATACAATAATGCAGAAATAAGACAACCTTGTCTAACAGAGTTTTTAATCGGAAAATATTTGGTTAAAAATCCATTACTCTTTACACTTCTGTAAATATCTGTATAGAATATACTAATCCATTTTCTAAAAATTGGTCCAAATCCAAAAACTTTCAAAACATCAAATAAATAAACATGACTTACTCTGTCAAAAGCCTTTTCTTGATCTATTTTAATCATATATCCTTCTAAATTATCCATTCCAACCATATCTATAATATCTCATACTGATCAACGTATCAGCAATATCTTTACCAATAACACAACAAGTTTGATTTTCTGATACAATGTTTGGCAATACAAATTTTAGCCTATTGGCCATCACTCTCGCTATTATCTAATAGTCAACATTAAGGTCAAGATCTAGTAAATAACTTTAGACTGATTTTTTGGTGCTAGATCCATTATGACGTCATAATCCGTTTCAACTTTTTTTTCTTTTCCCGTACTTTACGGCTTTAGCAGAATTATGTAGAAAATAGGGTTTTTTCAAGTCATTCAATTTAAAATCATATGAAAAGTAAACCGGATACATTTATTAAATTTGATATTGATTTTAAGAAGAGGTCATGAACATACTAATTACCGTTTTCTGAGAGACTGTAGGCAATCTGGATACATTTCCTTTGCCGAATACGAAAAAAACTCCAATATTCATGACTGGTTTTCTTAATTTTTCATTGAAAATGACAGTTTAAAATACAGTTTTTCATCTTGTTTTCCTACAAATTATGCCCCGAAACACCTTATTCGACCAAGCTAAAGTTGTAAAGTATAAATAAAGGAATTTATTTCTCAAGTTTGTTAAATCTGTAGGCATCTTTCATTTACTAGATCTTGACCTTAAGTAGGCTAATTGGTCTCCAATTTTTTAAACATCGTTTGTCACCTTTTTTCTTGTATATCAATGTAATAATACCCATCTTCATAGAATGTGACAAATGTCCTTGCATCTCTATCTCTTAAAAAATTTCAAATAAAACAGACGAGAGTTGTGGTAAAACATTTTGTAAAATTCAACAGTTAACCCATCTGAACCTGGACTTTTGTTATTTGACATTCCTTTAACAGCCTTATCTATTTCATCACAGTCAATAGCCTGTTCACACATGTCAACATCTGTTTCATTAAGTTTTTTGTCAACAAAAGATAAAAGCTTGTCCTTACTTTCACTTTCAATTGTAACTGAAGAATATTGATTAGAATAAAGTTGATACTGTTAATCTAAAATAGAATCAGTGTCAGTCTTAATAATCTCATCCTCATTAATTAATTCTTTAACTGTATTAAACTCTCGTCTCTTATTTTTTTTTTTTAATTCAAAAAATACTTTGTGCATCTATCTGACTCATTTGCTCATTCGAACTTTAGACCTCAAAATAGCTCATCTGCATTTTTCATTTTCTAATTCTGCCAAATCCTTTTTTAATGCTTCATATTTTTCTATATCAGTGTTACTACCATTTGCAATATTTTGGGACATTCTCTGTAAAGCATTTTTAATTCTATAAAATTCTCTATTCTTTTCCTTTACTTTCGTCTTGCTATAACATTGTGAAAATTTCTTTATCTTATATTTCAAATTATCCCACCAAACTAATAATGAATTATTATATAACTGACAACACTTTTCCTGTTCAATAATCTCTATTATTCTTTGTTTGTATATATATCATCCGACAATAAATAATAATTATGAATCCATACACCTAGGCCTCTTTCACACACATCAGTACTAAAGTATAAAACTTCCACTGAATGATCACTAAAAGGTGTATTAGAATACACAATATTCTTAACAAACATACGTAGATCGTTAGAGACCAATATATAATCAATTCTGCATTGTATAAGATTCTCTTCAATAATACGTTTCCATGAAAATACAAGCTCTCTTTCGTTTCTTTTTCTCCATATATCAATAACATGAAACTTGTTCATTATTTCTATCAATGCTTTATAACTCTAGTCATATTTATGACTGGTTTTTCCACATCTATTATCTTCACTAAGTGTGTTATTAAAATCTCCCATAATTATAAGATTTTTTGTAACAGGTATAACTTTCAAAATTCTTTGAAAAGACATTGTTCTTTCTTTAGTATCATTTGGTGCATATATGTTGATGATGTCAATAATTTCACCATTTTCTCTATATCTTACATGTAAAAATCTTCCATCAAAACTTTGAACAAAATCTACATTCGAATTGATATTATTCTTTATTAAAAAAGCTACACCTCTGGCTGGCCCAACAAAATTACTGTATATAATTTTTCCGTTCCATATATATTTGTAATTTTGAATTAAGTCAACGTCCCAATGAGTTTCTTGCAATGCAATAATGTCAAATTTTTTTCTTCAAAAAATTTGACAACATTTTTCATTTTATCTATATTGCTTAATCCATTACAATTCCAGGAGGTGATCAAAACTATTAGAATGAAAAAGAAAGAAGGTAACATCTCCATTTCTATTTATTTTTCTTTACCTTAACTTTCTTTTTTACTTTCTTCTTTCTTTTCTTTTTTCCGGTGATAACCACCTCATTTCCGGTGTCTGTGTCTGAAAGTTGTTCCTCTGACAATTCTCTACCCAACTTTTGATCATTATTGTTAATCGCTTCACTTTCTTGTGCGCACTTGTTGGGGCCCTGTGCGGTACACATTTCCTCTTGCTCAACGCTTTCTGTATTTTCCTCTATTTTTGCCGATGAGTTCTCTGGATCGATGGTTTTACTTACTTCCCGTGAAGTTTCTATTTCTTTGTCTTGAATCAATCCTGTTTCGTTCTTTTCCGTCATCTCGGTATCCTTTTCCATAACGTCGACGTCTACTTCCCTTTCGTGTGCCTCATCTGCTTCCATATTCGATAAGTTTTCTCCGTCCTCGACCTCAGAATTTCCACTACTATTGTCGTAACTGTGATCACTCAAGCGACAATGGCATTTGTGAGTCACTCGAGCGTAGTGACCTTGTTGTTTACATTTAAAACAGGTGATTTGTGGACATGCCCTAAATAAATGATCGCTAGCATAACACAGCGAACACACTTTTATTTGACCGTTGTGTATACATCGGTAATATTCTTTGCCGAACTTCAATGTATATGGGTACAGTCCACTAATTGTTTTCCCATAGGCGACAATGTTAACATTTCTTCTCATAGCGATGTCTCTAATTTTCGTTCGGTAGTGAGTGACCCCTCAAATCAAAACACATCAACTTGTCTTTCCTTGGTTAAAATCTCGAGGTGGCATGTCAGATTCGTTTTCCGGCAAAATGCGTCTGTCTGCGGGAACCTCTAAAAATGAAAGTGAAAGTAAGGGGATTTCAGAATTCTCACTGGCGTTATAATACACAAAATAATTCGGCTGATCTTCTTGATAAATTACATTTTCAAAGCTTTTTTGGTAGGAAAGATACTCCTTATCAACAAGTGTGAGGCTCAGTTCAGTACACCTGCCCAATTTTTTTTATGCAAGTCTGCAATTTAAGGAACTTGTAATTTTTTCTGCACTACTTTCTTCTCCTACCGATTCTAAAAATAATTAGTGGGATGTACCCAATATGAAAAAGCATTTTTTGGATTTTACAATATTTCACACTGTTTGTCAATCTAGAGCATAAGTAGAGACATCATGCCAAGTTTCATGAAAATTCAACAATTAATTAAGATTTTACAGCATTTACAGTTCTATGTGTAATATCCTTAAAAAATGCTCCAATCTAGCCAAAACTGCACCCAAGTTTTGAGTCAAATTTTAGCCTATTAACACATTTATACCATTCTTAATCACCTTCATATCTTTAAATACATATAGTCAAATCATAATCAAGCACTTAATTGGGTCAATTTCACTTGTTTTAAAAAATTAATGTATTTCCGCACAAAATATGACCACTTTTCACCCTCTAATCCATAGTTTCTCCAGAAATGACAAAAAAATGAAGTTCACAAATACCCCGAAAGTAGTAAAATAAAAAAGTACTTATTATTTCCTGTCCATTGATGTATCATTCATGAAATTTGGACTATGAATGAAAAAGTTATAAGCCTTTATAATCCTATATAGAATCATTTGTTTCAAAGCAATTTTTATACCAATGCAAATTTACTCATCTATGACGTCACAATGACATCATAATAATGGATAGCTCAATACATGTGTATCATTACTTTTCCCGTACTTTTCATTTAAGACAAAATCAGTGCTTATATACTATTATTTACTTTAAAAAATAAAAATATGTGGTGTTGCAGATTAAATAAATAGTTCACTAAAGTTGTTTTGTTTCCATGGTAACCATTTTGTAATTTGTAGGAAAATGAGACAAAATTTTGAATTTCCTGACAAATCGCATAATTTTGACTGTCAAATATTCATGAAATTTCAATTCTTATATCCGTGTAATCTTAATAATGCATAATTCACAAAACAAAGATGTAGATCTAATTAATTTGAAAATCTTAAATAAGAAAAGAAAATCTATATGAGCTGCAAAATGTATACATATATATAGCAGTGCATGTACAGATTAGTTATAGCTAAATACTTTCACATTCTGATACCTATTTAATATGTAAATTTCCTCACCCCCACCCAATCCCCCCACTTTAATGAAATTTTTTTTAGAAAACTTAAACTTACATATTTTGCCGACTGTCACATTTTGCTGGTTCTTTTTCAAGATGTATTCAAATGGGTGTGCATTTGCTGGCCAATAGTTTTAAACACCATCTGCATGGACCTCATGTTTTTCCTGTACCAATCACCATAAACCTAAAAAAAAAAAATCAATACAATAAATGGTACAATATCACATTTGCAGACAGACAGACACACAGACATTCAACACGTACAATTTCTACCATATTCCTTTTATGCCCATTACTTGAAATTAATTAATTTAAAAAATGATTAATTTGCTCCCACCTGAAATCACACTGTTTACATTGGTAATTAAGTTAATTCAGCAGAATAGGTAAAAATCATGTTTTACTGACAATAATTGAACATTGAACAAATACATGTAATGCAAATGCTGAAAAATATGAGAAAAATCAGTTAACGTGCATGTTCACACACATCGTTTAACTCCCAGACAACTGTACCCAGCTTGACCGCGCAACTGATCTGAAATGATGTATGTCAAGTATGCATATGTGACGCGCCGATCATCGACATGTTCCAAAAACATTAAATTGTTATTTACAAATATTGTACTAGGGTATACCTCTTACCTCCTGTGTAAAATACAAATGCCCATATGATCACCTATATACTGCTTAACATTGCCCTGAACAGTTTTGATAACTTTCTGCTGTCTACTTTCACTTCGACCTTGACCCCGATTGAATACCGATCCCGAACTCATTTGTGAATTTTTGTGTATTGAAAATAAACCACAGTGGAGCATGTACTTCTACATAATTGCTTCTTAATCAAATTATACATTTATGATTCTGATTAAATAAATTATATAAATCGATACATTTAATCTACATGATACATGTGTAAACAATGGGTGATACATGTTGACTGTTCCGGGGGGGGGGGGGGGGGGGGGGGGGGGGGGCTAGACACTTTATTTATGAATCAATTTGTTTAAAAATGTGTATCAACAATATAAGAATTGTTTTTTTCATAAATTTGAACAATTGAAAATAATAGAAAACAACAACTTTGAAATAAATTCAAGATTTATGACATCTTTCACTTACTTATAGGCTTCCTAATATGGGTACAGTCCACTAATTGTTTTCCCATAGGCGACAATGTTAACATTTCTTCTCATAGCGATGTCTCTAATTTTCGTTCGGTAGTGAGTGACCCCTCAAATCAAAACACATCAACTTGTCTTTCCTTGGTTAAAATCTCGAGGTGGCATGTCAGATTCGTTTTCCGGCAAAATGCGTCTGTCTGCGGGAACCTCTAAAAATGAAAGTGAAAGTAGGGGAAATTCAGAATTCTCACTGGCGTTATAATACACAAAATAATTCGGCTGATCTTCTTGATAAATTACATTTTCAAAGCTTTTTTGGTAGGAAAGATACTCCTTATCAACAAGTGTGAGGCTCAGTTCAGTACACCTGCCCAATTTTTTTTATGCAAGTCTGCAATTTAAGGAACTTGTAATTTTTTCTGCACTACTTTCTTCTCCTACCGATTCTAAAAATAATTAGTGGGATGTACCCAATATATATTAGGAGGGAATTTCATATTAGGAGGGAATTTCACCCTTACATACCTGGTCCCATCCGCTATGGTCGTGTCCGGGTAAAATCGTCTATTTACAGGCGATAGAATTTCCACATCCATTGTATTTAGTGTTTGTTCGATTTCACTATCTTCAATGTAAGCCGGCAGATGGAGAAAACGTACGATAATGGTAGATTGAATCACTTCATAGGACTGAAAAACTTCATTTCCAATCTTTATTCCTTCCAACAATTTTTGTGTTGGTGCTTTTCCGTCTAGAGTTATCTCATACAAATAACCAGATTTTGGCACACTTGCGTAAAGGGACCCAATACCACAATTTTCGTTAATGATGTTCATAGGCGTCGGAACCGGGGGGGCTAGGGGGGGCTTAGCCCCCCCACTTTTTTTCCCAATATATACTTAGTATAGAAATTGAACATATTTTCGTAAGTTAAGCCCCCCACTTTCCACAGATACGTCTTAGCATAGGTTAAAAATTGCGAAAGTGGTGTTGTTTGGAAAAAAATTTTTGGTACTAGAGTTCGACCCTACCCCCCCCCCCCCCCCCCCCCCCCCCCCCCCCCCACGAAATAGGATTTTCGTGTTTGGGAAATAAGACATTTCCTTTTTTTTTTTTTTTTTTTTTTTTTTTTTTTGCTTGTCAGGTTTTTTTGGAGGTACAAAAAAATTTTTTTTACACTTAGCCCCCCCACTTTCAATTTGCTTCCGACGCCAATGAAGTTGATTATTTCATCAGCTCTCACATTAGAGTTATCTTTGACATTCACAATAACGGTGTTCTCTTTACAATACTTTCTATCCTTGAATGGGTTCAAATTATTGGATCCTCCAAGATGGCCGCCACTTGACGTGGCAGGCATCTCGAACACTCTTTAAATGTTCAATAGTTTACAATGTTCAAGTCAAAAACTAACAAAATATGAACATATATACACTATGCCTCCCACTAACACGTAGAAGACAAGAATTCACTATTTACAGTTGACACAAAAGGTCAATTTATGCGGAGCCTAATTCCTTCGTGCTCACTACAATATGCAAACCGGAAGTCGGTCACAGACACCTTAACCATTGGGCTAATTCCGCTCTTGATTTCTAAAGGAAAATATTAAACATTTATTTTGCACAAAATTTGTTTTGGACTTATAAAAGTATTTATTTTGTTGAACTTCACCAAAGTCTTGAATTGATTTATTAATCAAACTATAAACATTTTTATTGATGGATCTTTTTAAAAGGCTTATATCACATTTATATTTCTAAACCGTTGAGTTCGGCTTTTAAATTGTAATGAATTCGCTTTGTTATTTGAAAATTAATAAGTGTAAGCATTAAATCAAGATTGAAATTAAATTAATTATAGATAAAACACATAAAAATTATCGGGAAAGTCAGTTGAATTTTTTTTAAAATAATAAAATATTCGGCGGATATTAACGGATTTTGTATCTAAGATTTAGGCCTACCGACAATCCTCCTTTACGAGTTACCTGGTTATTGTTTACAAAAACTTTTTTTCGAATATCATATTCAGTTAAAATTATTTTTGTATCATAATGGGTATCAAAATAATTGTCATTTTACAATGAATCATAATTTTTAATTTTTTATATGCTTGCATTAAATTTAAAGTTTGTCAAAATAAATGATCATCAAAATCTGTTAGTGTACGACGTTGTGTATGTATAGTTTTCTGTTAGTTGACCGCGGACGGTGGACACCTAATTAAGGTCTATTGTTTAACCAGTCGGTACTGTACACTTTTAATCTTAACCCGTTTCCCAATGTGTATAAATCTGGTCGGATGTCATGTTTAATCTGATCGGCTGTTCTTCTGAAAATCGATTTTGAAATAACAATGATTGAAGACCGACTAGATTTTGACAAATACTTACCACTGCATTATAAAAAAAAACAATAACGATGTAATTCAAATTATTCATGATGTAAATGTCAAACTTTGAAAATTAAACATTGTTTAGTCAAACTTTGAAAACTAAACATTTTTTTATATCTGTGGCCCCAGCCCCCCCCCCCCCCCCCCCCCCCGTCCAAAAAAAAAAAGACAAATTTTTTTTTCTAATGAGAAAATGACTTTATAATTCCGGGGAATTATGTAGCAGAATATGTTGTTTTTAACACATGAAATAAAAATACCATCTCCTTTTTTTTTAAAAAGTAATATAATTATATTTGGTGTTTAAAATCAAAGATAATTTTAAGAACAGATTGATTTTCGGTAGTGAGAAATTAAGATATTTCACAGGGGGTTGGCCCCGGCGTGTAATAATCTAATTATTTATCTTTTTAAATAAAAATCATATACACAAATAATAAAAACAACGTATGCAATAATTATTTATTTAAGAAAATCATATGCGGTAATAAGATAAAATTTCTTTTTTATTGATACTGTAAATGATTAAAATAAAATATTAGAAACCGGGAGCAAGCCCCTGTTACATGTGTTAATAGCTAATTTTATTCTCAGTGCCCGAGATTTTGCATGTTGACAGAAATGTTATTAAAAAATTACGATCGAGACAAAATTATAAAACACAAAAAAATAGATTTTGCATAAATGACATTGAAATTAACTTTAAAAGTTAGATCAAAGATTCGATATAATATGCGTATAACGTTAAAGTTTAATGAGGTTTGACCATTAAGTCACCATTAAGCTCGGCTTAAAGGTGGCTTAATGGTAGCTTAATGAAGTTTGGAAATTAAGCACCTGTAAGTTGCAGCTTAATGGTGGCTTAATGGAGTTAACGTCTTTAAGCACCATTAAGTCACCATTAAGCCACCATTAAGCAATTGCTTAAAGGTGGTCTTTCGTCTTGTGCATCCTCAAAAATACCATCAATTCAAACTTTAAATCAATATTTCACAAATAATTAGTAGGGCTGGGTATTGACCCGAGATTTCGTATTGCGATATATTGCGATATTTTTAACTGTTTTGCGATATGTATTGCAATATTTTCAATGTAATAAAAATGGCATTTTCTTACTATATTTACTTTAACTTACATGCAGAATGTACATAACTATGATAAATAACCAACAAAAAATCTGATTTCATTTAAGTTATGCTCTGAAATGTTCCCACAAAACAAATTCTAAATTACTGTTTGGCTTAATAACAAACTTTCAGAAGTTCATTTTTTATATTTAATGTAAAAATTCCTTAATCTAAGCATATTGCCAGTATATCGATATTACAAAATCGTATTGCGATACGATATATTTTGTCATTGTATTGCAATATATTGAAATATCGATATTATTGCCCAGCCCTAATAATTAGCATATTTAAAAATCCTAATTACTTATAATGAATCATACACAATATAATGAGTGGCACATACAGGATTAATTTTTAAGTACAAATATTATGTGAATTTGTGTTACCCAATTGATGGAATCTCAGCTACTTTGAGGTGATATTGTATCACAGTTATAATCAAGCCATATTTTTGAATTTTCTTTTTCTCTAAATACTTTGCACTGGCTGCAAATATGAAAAATCGATGTTTTCATCTTCAGTACACAGCGCAGTACTACAAAATGCGTGTTTGAACAAATAATGATTTATATGTAAATGTTGTGACTTTTTACAACTTTTCTTACGTAACGCCATGCATTTCAGGTTCGAACAATTTTGAACTCCAAACTCTTGGTACTGTTACCAAGATTTACATACGACTAGGTTTCATCCCATCAGTCAAAGCATAAATTGCTTATTATGTAAGAATGCGTTTCATTTTACTTTCAGTATTTTTCACAATGCTAAGGAAGCTCGCATCTATTCCCACTAAGGGAGGCAATACAATAAGCTTGTACAAAAAAATCAAATCTCATGTAGGTTTCAAGCAGATATCAAGCTAAAATGTTGGCATTGAAAAAATTAAGAATCAGATGTTTTTAATACAGCATTTATCGGTGTGTAAATTTGCGTCTTTGTACTCACAAACTTAACATAAAAGTGTTACATGTAATCCGACAGTATAGTAAATTTCAATATGAATACTGAGCTGCATGTGTCTGACAGGATGAAGACTATCTCTGTTGTAACTGTATTTACAGAAAAAAAAAATATTCAAACATTTTTTAGCACGGCAAATAACTTCGAATATATTAATATATATCATTTTCTACCAATCAAATGAATATTTATATTGGAGACCTTAGAGTATTGTAACTGCAATAGTAAAAGTAAAGTTTCTAACACTCGGGTTTTACTTCAATTAATTTTTTTGTGACCGTGATATGACCGTGAAATTTTATCTTTAACCTTGCTGATGACCAACATGTTTTCTCTAATTATTTTTTTTTATTATTTATTTTCTTATTAGGTTTAATAAATAAAGACTGTAATGACCTCTCTCTACCTGGAGATAAACGATCTGGTGTTTATAAAATAAATCCCTCCAATAATCAGAGTCAGGTCAGCGTATATTGTGACATGGAGACAGAAGGAGGAGGATGGACAGTACGATCTCTCTCTCTTTCTCTGGTTTTTATAGTACTCATTGAATTCTTTTATAAAATAATAAAAGGAAATAATTATCATTCTAAAATATATTGGGCTTTATTATTTATCTATGGCACTTATGCTCAATTTTGATTGCTATCAATAACCTCTAGGCAATCCAGAAGCGGGTTAGTGGAGCTGTGAGTTTTAACAAAGTGTGGGCAGAGTATAAGAGAGGCTTTGGGAACCCCAATGACTCCTATTGGATCGGTAGATTCTTATTAACATCAGTTAAAAGCTTGTACTATTTTCTTTATAATGTTTATCAGTTCGCACATATGGATATGTCAAGAAATGCACATTGATTTAAGTACATTGAAATATTATTACAATTCATGATATAATAATCCCTTTAAATTTTATAAGTTAACACTAACAAACTTAACGTGTCCTTTAGAATGTTGACAGCAATTTTTTTGCAATTGTTTGTACCAAAATTCTGAAATAAACATAGTTTTGCTATATTATTGGGTTATTTAACTAAAACAATATCATATTGAAGGAAATGACGTGATTCACCAACTTACCAAGGGAAGGAACTCATCCCTCTACGTCTCTATTACATTAAAAAATGGTAAAACTTTGTACTCACGATATCAACAATTCTCTGTGTCTAGTGAAGAAGACAACTACAAACTTTATCTAGGAGGACCAGCTACCGGAACTTTAGGCAAGTAATTAGTAGAATATTTGATTTGTGATTTTCAAAGCAGAGAGAGAGAGAGAGGGGGGCTGCAATTTAAAATGGAACATGATAATAACATACAGGAAGGGATCGAGAGTTTATAACTGTGAAATGATATTTATTGATGAAAAAGCTTTCGTAATTTTCATCTGATGTAATGTTTTCCGACAGTAATGTGCACGTATGTGCCGCATTCTAATCAAAAAAATGTAAGGCACATAATTTTAAAGATTTTCACACGTTTTCCTCGGAGCAAAAAGCTAAAAAATCCGTTAAGTTCCATGTATTTTCCTATATTCCGAACATTTTGTTTTTATGTCTTTTTGAATGATCCTAATAACAAATTCATACAGTACTAACTGGATACAACCTAACAAAAAGCGAACCGTAGAAGACCCCGAGCGAATCCAAAGCGGACCCGGAGAACGAACCCCCAATTCAGTAGCGTTTTTTCTGTATTTATTTGAATTTAAATATTTAGGAATTTTTCTTAAAATTATTTCAATTTTTATTAATGTGTGTATGTGACGTGTGTGTGTGTGTGTGGGGGGGGGGGGGGGGGGGGGGGTACAATAATATATCATCACGTAAGAATAATACGTCCTTATCGGGAGAACAGTTATTATTTTTTATATTATTTTTTTTTATTATGATTTAAATGAAATTTGCTCCATATTTCTGTGTTTTATAAAGATCTGATGTAATCTTTTTTCAAGATAATTGTCCGGTAAATATTTATTACGATTTTTCAATATCTAATACGGCGCCGCTGGAGGGCCAGGTACAAAAATATTTTTATTTGTTCGGACAAATTAGAAATTCGTTCGGACGAATTAGTTATTTGTTCGGACGAATTAGATATTCGTTCGGACAAATTAGATATTCGTTCGGACGAATTAGTTATTTGTTCGGACGAATTAGATAATCGTTCGGACAAATTAGATATTCGTTGGGACGAATTAGTTATTTGTTCGGACGAATTAGATATTCGTTCGGACGATTTAGTTATTTGTTCGGACGAATTAGATATTCGTTCGGACAAATTAGAAATTCGTTCGGACGAATTAGAAATTTGTTCGGACGAATAAGTTATTTGTTCGGACAAATTAGATATTTGTTCGGACAAATTAGAAATTCGTTCGGACAAATTAGAAATTCGTTCGGACAAATTAGAAATTGGTTCGGACGAATTAGGTATTTGTTCGGACGAATTAGATATTCGTTCGGACAAATTATAGAAATTCGTTCGGACGAATTAGTTATTTGTTCGGACGAATTCGATATTCGTTCGGACAAATTAGAAATTCTTTCGGACAAATTAGATATTTGTTCGGGCAAATTAGATGTTTGCACAAATTATCCTGTAAAGAGAGATATACACTTTGTCTATTAAGGAGGATTCAATTTTTCATCCTTTTTTAATGCATAAATAGCTCTTTGGACCATGACATACACACGTAGCAACTAGACATGTGATATTAAAGTCGGGTATGTTGATTGTAAATATTCGGAAATAATGGATCTATACCGGTATATATTATAGGCCTAAAGTCTGCCATTCTGAAAGTATATTTTCTAAGAGCCCACTAGTAAATTCAAAGGGTCAGTTACTTCTTATCAAACATCTTTTCACTCCCATCCCTGATTAACACTGGGGTGCCAGTGGTCAGTTACCGCTTCTTTGAAAAGATGACATCCACTCCTTAAGGTTTTACTCCTACTGCAGGCAATTGGTACGGGAAAAAATTTACATTGAAAAAGTAAGCCCCCCCCCCACCCCACGAAATAGGACTGTCAACTTTGGGCAACTTTTCCTAAGTCACCCCCTTTTTTTTTGCTTGTCAACTTTTCAGGTAGCTATTTTTTTCTCAGAACCCCCCCCCCCTTTCACAAACGATGCTACGTGGCTGCTTTGTATTATACTGAATAAACTTCGGACTCAAAATATCGAGCCTCTTATTCGAGGGTCTTAATTTTTTTTAAGGTGGGGCTTACTAGCTAGGACATTTGTAGATTTGCTTCTATACCGCTGTTCCCACATTTAAGTATTTTGTGATAAAGGAACAAAAAGTGGGAATCTCATAAGTCCATCTCCAATGGATTCTTTCTAAGATCGTTAAAAACTATTATTAAGTATCTATATAAATTTTATTTTATATTTAAATATCAGAAAAGCGCATGAATTAAAACATGCAAGTATAATATTGACCAAATTAAACACACGCCCCTTTCCGGGAAAAGGATAAAAATAGATGAATACATGTACGTTCCTAGAAAGTGCAGTAAAATTTAAAAACACATCATAATTTAACGCAAGTTAAGGTTCTCAATGATTAAGACAATCGATCGTTTTTTAAATAGAGGGGGAAGGGGGGTTTGTTACTTGGAAATATTTTGACATTCATTCATGATTTATTTTCCCCGTAAAAGGGGTTGCTTTCATAATTTCCCTTTCTATGTGAGTCATTGGCCTATCAAACCTTCGAACTGGTACTCAACTATAAAAGCGTATGAACAAAATTAAGAAATGCTGAAAGTGAAATTAAATAGTTTGTTCGACTACATGTACTAGTACTTCTCCAATAACGGGAGGGGGCTATAGTTATGTTCTCAAAATCAATGGACTACTATGGAATATACCAGATTGATCGGTTGACCTCGTAATTCACCGGCTCGCGAGTCAAATGAACAACCTGGGATCAAAACGAACAGGTTCATTTTTGTGAAGTTTTCTAAATTCACAAACAGGACTATTTAATTAAAAACTCAATGAGGACCTTTTAATCATTTTATTCACCGCATATGTACCAGATTGATTGATTGAATGTTTTACGCCGAATCGGCAATATTTCAGCTACAAATCGGGGTATCAGAAATGTATTTCAAAAATCATTCACATGTCATGATTAATAACTGCACGGTAGTGAATATGTACAGTACATAAAAATCATAAGAAAGAGATCAACATTAAAATGACTTATCTTCAAAATATTTATTGATAAATTAAATGTTTTTCATTAAAGTTATTTTGCAAAGAATCAAAATAAAATGAACCGTCTTGGTGCAAAACGCACATTATTCGCGGTGTCCTGATAGTTGTTCACAATTTCTCTAATTCGTCAGAACAAATAACTAATTCGTCCGAACGAATTTCTAATTCGTCCGTACAAATAACTAATTTGTCCGAACGAATTTCTAATTTGTCCGAACAAATATCTAATTTGTCCGAACAAATAACTTATTTGTCCGAACAAATTTCTAATTCGTCCGAACGAATTTCTAATTTGTCCGAAAGAATATCTAATTCGTCCGAACAAATAACTAATTCGTCCAAACGAATATCTATTTCGTCCGAACAAATATCTAATTTGCCCGAACAAATATCTTATTTGTCCGAACAAATTTCTAATTCGTCCGAAAAAATTTCTAATTTGTCCGAACGAATATCTAATTCGTCCGAACAAATAACTAATTCGTCCGAACGAATATCTAATTCGTCCGAACAAATAACTAATTCGTCCGAACGAATTTCTAATTTGTCCGAACGAATATTTAATTCGTCCGAACAAATAACTAATTCGTCCGAACGAATATCTAATTCGTCCGAACAAATATCTAATTTGTCAGAACGAATATCTAATTTGTCCGAACGAATATCTAATTCGTCCGAACAAATATCTAATTTGTTCGAACGAATATCTAATTCGTCCGAACAAATAACTTATTTGTCCGAACAAATATCTAAATCGTCCGAACAAATAACTAATTCGTCCGAACGAATTTCTAATTTGTCCGAACAAATAGAAATATTTTTTTTACCTGGCCCTCCAGCGGCGCCGTAATCTAACAACTATAAATGAAATTTATGTATATTACGTGTATATAAGTTTTTTTCATAGATATCATAATTCACGTGGTTGTTAAACATTTAAACTACGATTTAGTTCAGTTTCACTTGAACACCAATCGATACGTTGGAAATCAATTCAACACCTTTTTCTTATCTGTTTTTAATTCACGTTATAAAGAAAGAAAAACAAAAGCCTTATAGCCAGCTGTTATATAACTTGGAATTTCTATTTATTTATTTATAACATATATTTAGAATTCTGAGAAAAATGATAGCACTTGTGACGTAAGAGAGGTAACTCTTGCTTACATCTAGGACTGAAACAAATTATGTTTGGACGTTTATATATATATTTGCTTTGACAGTAAGACAAAACCAAGTTTTCATTTAATGTACCATTTTTAATTTAATATACTGAGATATATTAGTAAATCGTAAACAAAACAAACAGTAACTATAATTCTCAGATTTATGATTTTTAACGATTCTTTGAAGAAGTTGTAACCCCATCCGACTTTCTGGATCACCACACTGTAGTTTTCTGAATCTATATCACTACTTTAGGAAATTGATGACGTAGAACGCAGAAACATGATTTTTTTTTCCTGCGCATTAAATGTCCCTTATTATTTTGCTTTGTTTTATTGATAAATATTATACGATTGATTTCTAAAGTTTTAGTTTGCTATAGTTTTAAGGGGGCATACAATAATTTTTTTTTAATCTTTTATTTATTTTACACAATCTGTTTCATAATTCATAATAAACAATTTAATATATTACAGATTGGTTTTGAGAGAGAGAGAGAGAGAGAGAGAGAGAAAGAGAGAGAGCTGGCGTGTTAATTCCTGAGAAAGAGAGAGATAGAGCTGGCATGTTAATTCCTTTACATAAGACATTTTACATCATTTTATGAAAACAATTGATTCCACTTATTCCAGTTGGTGTCAAAAATAACGCTGTCACCATTTTCATATGCTAAATATTTTTGAGTTTCATAAAGCAGATTAATATCTTTAATATGTGAAGTCGTCAGTCTGACATCTATTTTTTTTCCAAACATCTCATTAAATATATGTGATATTTTATGAATAGGGACAGCAAGTTATCAATATCTTTGCTTTTAACTTGGAATCCAAAAATAAAACTTTGCTTTGTAAATGAAAGTTGCAACCCTATCATTTGCTTACAATATCTTTCAAAACTGTTGAAAAAGGTCTGTACATTGTCACACTCCCATAAAATATGTATTATTGTTTCTTCTTTTATATTGCAGAGAGAACTTAAATTATCACCTCTTTTCCTCATTTTACATGGATATGAGTTTGTACCTAGTATTTTATTTAAATTGTCACACTCCCATAAAATATGTATTATTGTTTCTTCTTTTATATTGCAGAAAGAACACAAATTATCACCTCTTTTCCTTATTTTAGATGGATATGAGTTTGTACCTAGTATTTTATTTAAAATTTTGTATTAAAACCATTTCAGTTTACTATTTTTAGTAATTTTAAATCGAAGTTTAAAAATCCTCTTCCATTCGCTTTCTCCTAAATTAAAATTATCATTCCATCTTGTTTTCCCAATGGGTTCAGTATCTTTACTTTAATTAATTCATAAAACTATTTTTCTTTTAAAACTTTGAAAGAATATGATTGCTTGACAAAATCAGTTGGTTAGGTAATTTTGCAATTATATCATTAGTGACAGTTGCTTTCAGCCATGCCTTTACATCATGAAGTATACCAGCAAAATCTAAGAAATTAAGCCTTACATTTGGATATATACCGCAAAATTCCTCATAATAATAACAGGAACCATTTTTATCTATAAGGCCATTAATAAATTTTATAAAAACCTTCCCCACCAATGACAATTTTAGGATTATAAAAAATTGGTGTCTCCTTACATACAATATAGTGTGTATTATTTAATTCAATCCAAGCCTCAAAGACATCTTTCAAAACTTGTTTTTAAGGTTCTTCATAATGTTTTTAATATAGTCAATGCCGCATGTTAATGTTTTATCAAATCTAGATTAGGTAAAAAATTTGTAAACCTTTATCTGACAGAATAAGGTGTTTCATCCAAAATAATTTAAGTGATGCAGTGAAAGCTCAAATATCTTTCATTTTTAGTCCGCCTTCTTCATATTTTTTTTTTACAAAGCAACTTTCTTCACTCTGTGTACATAATAAATATATCAATATGACAGTAACTTGATTCGAAGAGCCGTATCACGTCTCGTTGATAGACACGGATGACCAGATTACACTCCACGTTTCGCGTCTCGTTTGTTCCGCGCCTGTCACCTCGAAGTGAATCGACCCTTCGGATCAAGTAACCCTTTTAATAGTGTATATTTATTTATATTTGCTGCTTTTTTCTACTGAGCCAACTGTGAAGATGAAAGTATATACAGTGCATACAAAAATGAGTTTCAAATCATCTTCACAAATTACATGTAATAACCCGTAGAAATAAACATGGAGAAATGCGCTAAAGTGACGTCACAAAAGGGCTTTAGGGACCTTAAAAAAGATAAAACAAAATGGGGCTGCAAGAAATCCAAACGGTTAGTTTTACATTTTTTGTGCATTTAAATAAGAGAAATTTAAGCATTAGGAATGTTATAAGATTAGCATGAATAACTGGTGTATAAATCACACAGCTAGACTTACACAGACTTTTTGAAACACTAGCTTTTTTAATTAACCTATCGATATAATTTATTGCATTTAAATTCTACAGATTACAGTTTGGTAGAATCTCTATATATTATCAACAATATGTCTGGGATGTCGTTCACCACACTAGACAGGGATAACGACAGAGACAGTGGGGGTAACTGCGCTGTACAATATGAAGGAGGCTGGTGGTTTAACTCCTGCTACTATGCCTACATCAACGGTCCCTTGTCTTCCTCTTACAATTTATGGAGACCTGCAGTACCAGGTGCCGGAGAGATAAAAGAGACTGTTATGATGATAAAACCTAACTGAATGTTACATATTTTTCTTAGCAAAAAATATATATTTGAATCCGCTTTAAGATCATTTGTAAATACAAAGTTTTTTTTTCATTTATTTATTATTGCATGTATGTCAAAACTCCACTTATAATTGTGTTTACGATCTATCAGTTTTAATTTTTATGAAAATTGATATATATGTTATTGATTTATTCTTATTATGCATTGTAACGATGCTTTATCTTGTATCATACCCGTAAAACCGGTAACCCAACATAACCTCAACCGAAAATTAAAATTCTAACAAATAGTTGAATATTCTCTCCTCTAATGGCTGATATTTATAGACAATTTTTTTTTTTCATTTGTAACTTAGTCTTCAAAAGGGCAATTGTACCAGTACGTTGTAAATCTAGTATTACAAAGATGTTTAACAAAACCTTTTTATGATAAATATAAGAGAATGCTCACTAAGATTAGATTATCAAACCACCAATTGAAAAATGAAACTGGTTGATATAATAATACACTTAGATCTCAAAGATTTTGCACACTATGCTCCTCTAATGATATAGAAGATGAATTTCATTTCATATTAAAATGTCCATTTTATGAAAATCTTAGAAGTATGTACATTAAGAAGTATTATTACCTCAAACCAAGTGTATTTAAAGTTGTAAGTTTAATGAGTAGACAAAATGTAAAAGAGTTGTCAAATTTGGGAAAATTTTTATATAAAGCTACTGCTCTACTAAAGTGTAATCTGTAACTACTATTGATATGTATACCCTTTGTGTATGTTCGTATATAATATTTATTCTGTACTCTATATCATGTTTATATACTGTACTGATGAGCCTCTGGCTTAAAGAATAAAGAAGTTGATAATGTACATCATTCAGAAAAAAAACCATTACAATTATACTTAACTTGATAATTAGCAGTAATTAAAACCAATGATTTTCAAAGTAATGCGGAATTTTCTAGAAGAACATTACTATGTGTTTATCATTGAAATTGAAACCAAGTTAGGTAACCTAGCAAATTACTTTGAGGTTGATTTATTCTCTAATCAATTTATCAAAAACCGTAAATCTGTGGAAATTATTTTATTTATACACATTAAGATTTTAAGTTACAGTTGAGCTGATTTCGACAATTCTGTGGAAGTTCTTTTCTCAAAGGATTCAACGATCAACTTTGTTTTTGTGGTCGGTAAATGAGATCTTAAAGAATGTGAGAAATGCTTTTATCAAATTTCAAGTGTCACCGTTCATTGCTACCCAAAGTCATCATTAAGAGGAGTAATCGAGATGAATCCAGTGCACAGGAATAATTTTACAATAAATATTCGTGCTCAAAAAGGCAATGTCGTCATTTATTAAATTTAATAAATCGATTGTATAGGTACCGAAGTTGTGAAAAAAGCGTAAAGCATTCCAACCAAGGTTTTACAGTATAACTTGATAAGTTGTTAAATTTTAACCTGATTTACGTAGGCAACAATTGTTATACAATATAGAATATTTTTTATCAAATCAAATGACTCGTTAAACCCAAAATTAAAGTTTATGAAGTGCTTACCATATAAGAGAGTTTATTCAATATGTACTCTTGTATAACACTTTACATTATTTAATAAATGAATTTGATAGCACAGGCGTAATAAGGAAGCACACAAAATATTCTACCTTGATTAAATCAGTGTTAAAGCGTTCAACTAATTTTGATAATGTTGGAAGAATGGATATCAGTCTGTAGTTCCCTTGATCTGCGTGGTCGCCATTTTTGGAGTAACTTTTGCTTGTTTTAAGCAGGATGGAAATACTCAATTAGTGATGCAAGTGTTTATAAGATGTGTAATATAAATGCATATAGCATTTACCGAAAACTTTAGAAGACGAGGACCAATCAAGTCTATACCTGCTGACTTGTTTACATCAAGTGTATTCAACATTAATTTAATGCTTCGAACGCACTTATTTGATTTATACTGAAAAGAATGTTATTTCCCTAGTTTAATTTCTGTAAATTGATTTAATGATTCTGAATCAAAACTTTATGCTGACATCTCTGCTAATAATATACAGGATATTTCCGTAAAGTGTCTATTAAAAATATCAACAATATCCTGTAAATCTTTAAATTTCGAACCATTTTGTGTAATACGGGTAGGTGTAATTATTTTTTTAATCAGATGCTCAATGGTTGAAATAACTCCACATAAATTTCTTTTGGACTTGAGCTTTCTTCATTTGCTGATTTGTAATACTGGTCCGAGGATTTTTCGTTTGACGGCGAGGAAAGTAAGGCCCGAAAATATACTAAAACCATTTTCTATGGATGTAGCTTATCATATGATTTTAATTATGTTGTGTAGATATTTTAACTTAGATTATATATTTGATTGGTTAATACTATTTCTGCCATAACAGTAATTTATATGCCTGTTAGATCATAGGCGTGGGAAAGAAATTAAGAGTGGGATGGCTAATTGAAAGTTGCAGGGGGGGGGGGGGGGCTTAAGCACCAAAAAATTTAAACCACAATTTCTTTGCAAAAAAGTGTAATACGAATGCCTATGTAGAGTATGAACACGTTCTTATGTTAATACAAGATATCTTAGGTACCCTCCTCCTCGAATGTCTTTTCTATCAGTCAAGCAAACCTATCCTTCTCGTGTGTATTTATATTGTTTTAAATGGGTATGATTATATTTATTCTTATATACATTTTAACAATGTATTTTTTATTGACATAGGGGGACCTTAATTGGTCAATAAACGAATCGAAATGAATTGAACTGAATATGGATGGGAGAACATTAGAATTTACCACAGATGAAAAAAAAGTTACTACTGTGTTGTGTTTATGGGCCAAACAATGATAACCCAGCTTTCTACTCTAAACTTCAAGAATATATTGAGGATTTTCAATCTGAGAACATCATAATATGTAGTGATTTTAATCTAGTATTGAAACCTGAATTAGATTTTTTTAATTATTAAAATGTGAATAACCCAAATGCAAGACAAAAGATTATTGAACTCATTGAAGATAATATCTATGTAGATGTATATAGAGAAATTCATCCGGATACCTTAAGATATACTTGGAGGAAGAAATCTCCATTGAAACAAAGTAGATAAGATTTCTTTCTTATATCAAGAAACTTATTTTCTAGTGTCAGAGCAAGCTCCATAGAACCTAGTTATAGGTCTGACCATTCAATGATTAGTCTGAATTTAATTTTTAATGACTTCAAGAAAGGTAAAGGGTTATGGAAGTTCAACAATTCCCTTTTGTATGACGATGAGTTTTTAAAAAAAACAATAAAAACTGTTGTAGAAAATGTTGAAATACAATATGCAGCGCCTATTTACAATTTTGAAAATTTTAATCTAATTGACGATAAAGAAATTACTTTTACAATAAATGATCAATTATTTTTGGAGACTCTCCTTATGAAATTAGGGTAAATGTATTTCTTACTCATCCTTTAAAAAAAATCTAGAATTAAAAAAAAGGAAGAAAAGCTCATAGAAGAAATCCAAAATCTTGAGAGGTGTGAACCAACTGCATTAGATGTAGATACACTTGATAGTAAAAAGAAAGAATTAGAAAATATAAGAAAACAAAAAAATGGCTGGTGTTATATTCGGTCCAGAGCAAGATGGGTTGAAGAAGTTGAAAAACCAACACAATATTTTTGTAGTTTAGAATCCAGAAATTTCCTCAATAAAATTATCCCAAGAGTAGAATTGGATAACGGAGACATTATTTATAATCAGTTTGATATTTCGAAAGAAACAAAACATTTTTATCAAAAGTTATATCAAAACATCGATGTTTCTATACAAAATGTCAATTTGGAAGAGGAAGTTAAATATCCAGACATTGTTAAACTTTTAGAGGAAGAATCCAAATCTATAGAGGGTCATATCACATTAGAAGAAGCAGGGGAAACATTGTATAAAATGAAGTCTAATAAATCACCAGGCTCAGATGGGTTCACATCATATTTTTTTTAAAAATGTTTTAGAAACTTTGAGGTACTTTTGTAGTAAGGTCAATTAATTATGGTTATTTAATTAATAATCTAATTATAACACAACGGCATGGTATCATTACAATTCTACCAAAGGGAGACAAACCAAAACAGTTTCTAAAAAAGTGGAGACCAATTTCTTTATTGAATACTGTATATAAAATTGCATCTGGTATAATTGCAGATAGAATTAAAAATATCTAGACAAAATAATTCATTCTGATCGAACAGGTTTTTTGAAAGGTAGAAATTCACAGAAAATATTCGAACCATTTATGATATTATGCAATATACAGAAGAGGAAAATATCCCAGGGTTGCTTCTTCTAATTGACTTTGAGAAAAGCAAAAAGAAAAAAATATACCCTTTAACCTCACCCCCTCATAAGCATAAATTAAGTTTTGAAGAATCATAAATGAGATCTAATTAATTTAAGAAGACAATAAAAAATAATCATAAGCGTAATCTTCATTTGTGGATTAACCTGCAATCTTGAATTCAGATCGATTTTAGAAAAACAGAACATAACAAACAAACAAGACGATGAAAAATTAAAATCATGAAAATATTATTTCATTTAAAGAAAGGATTAATTTTTAGCGTTCATTTCTTTTTATTACCAATAAAAAAATAATATATTGAGAAAACAGACAGTATTCAAGCTCCAATGAATAACAGCAAATAGGAGCAGAGCAAACGTTGACTTCCGAAACATCAGGGGTGGGATCAGGAGCCATGAATGTGTGAGCATCTCCCTGCCGACATGTCACACATGCCATGTGCTCCTTGTCGTGATTCGTAATTAATATACATACGCCCTATATGTGTATTTTCTTGTTCTTAGAAAATAACAGAAAAATCAGTTGACAACGCAGTACAGTGAAGGTTACATATGGAAATACTATGGCAATGAGGTCATAATAAGGTTTGACGTCACGACAGTTGCTCCGCACTGATTGATCCATTAAAGGAAATAGAGCTCAGAATAACTATTTACCGATATTTGCAAGAATTTGTAACAAACAGCTATATTTTGTTTAATGTTTAAATGAATAATGATAAGTGTTTTTCTCTTACTCGTTTAAAGTCATTATTTCGCAAGTTCTATGGTCGACACAATGACCTTATATGCAAATACAATTTATCATTGAGTCAAATGCTGACTGGCTTTTTTATACTAATTGCTAGTTCATTATTTACACATCGAAGTGACAACGGATTTTTCCGTTTTTCCTCAATCATCACTGGACTATTTTCCTATATACATGTAACACTAGGGATTCATAATGTACATCACTGAAAACACCCACTTTGGTTTTTGTTTATACTCAGAGAGTTATTCATTGTCTTTTTATCAATACTGTCTGTATTATACCGGGTACACATCATAAAAATTACATAACACAGATGTAGTGAGAGTCTTCTTAAGGCCGGTATACACGGTAAGATTTGTATTATAAGATTTGTATTATAATACAAAATCTTACTGTGTATACACTCTTAATACAATGTATCATAAGATTTTTCGAATCTTATAAGACTGTATTAAGAATAGAGCAATGCTCTATTTCCTAATACAAGTCTTAACTCACCTTTCACTTTCAACCAATCAAATGTACTAACATTGGGGGTCATTCTATTTTTATCATTACTAAATAGAGCACATGGTAAATAATAAAGGCCGACTTTTCGAAAAGATATCGAAAAACTCGTGGTTTTATGGGAAGGGGAAGAGGACTTGTGTAATATATCAAGCTGTAGCTACCACCAAAAAGATTCTAGAAGCAGAGCTTATTATTATCGTTTTTATTATTTTGACAGAGAGAAATATGGCAGGAGAAAACACGTGGAAATAATGGTTTATTTATAATCTTATAAGATATGTATTAGCGTGTGTACAAGAAAGTATTATAATACAAAAGTATTATAATACTTGTATCATACTACAAATCTTATCGTGTATACCGGCCTTTAATCTCACAACCATTCCTTATTCTGACGTTTTAACTACACATCATAAACATATAAAATCACACTCAGATTTTATCACTCTTCTCTATGTCATCAGAATATTATGGACATCAAAGAAACGTCAAGAGTATGAAATAGCACATTGATTAAGATTTAATTATAATATTAATCACTTATTTACATGAATACCAGAAGCAGCTGCATATCCAAAAGTTTATAAATTCAATACTCTGTAATCAAAGAAATTATTGAGATATGTGAATAGACATACTTTAAACCACTCCACTCTTTAAAGACACCACATCAGAAGGAAATATCAAAAGCTGATGCATCATGTTCAAATTATACTGCTAGTCTGTCTCTCTCTCTCTCTCTCTCTCTCTCTCTCTCTCTCTCTCTCTCTCTCTCTCTCTCTCTTTATTTTCTCCTTTTCCTTTTGAAAGTGAGATAGTCTTCCTGTCTCTATCATAATGCTCTATCGCTCCAAGAGATAATGTGGTCATGTTTGCTTCTTCAATACTGTAAACCAACTTTTATTCGCGTGCGAGAAATTTTCGCGAAGTTCGCGACAGCCTCTTCATCGCGAATATTTCTCGCCGCGATCCAGTCCTTAAGGTCTCTTTCTCTATCAACAACAGATAAAAAAGGCTTGATCGCGAAAATTAATCGTCGCGAACTAGTTTAACCTCGGTAAATCGCGAATTAAAGTCGTCGCGAATAAAGGTTGGTTTACAGTAACTAAAACAATTAAGTATATTTATCTCCTTTTATTTTGAAGAAAAAGTAGAGACGTATTTTTTTTTATCCTGGGGTAACAGATAAATTAGTTTATTCGATTTTTGACGTGTCATTTTTAAAGACTCTAATTACTACATTGTTCAATAGGATAAATGTTAATTTTATCTTACAAATAAAAAGAAAGAAAGAAAAAAACAATAATGTAGATGTCTTTTTTTCTTCTTTGATGAATATAACATGAATGTTCCTAAAATACTGTTTGAAATATGCAAGAACTATTTCACCTGAGCTATGATTTTAAAGAAAATTTCTTAGAACATTTATTCCAATATTTCATAGAAAATTCAATTTGCTATAAAACTTTCTTTACACAAATGCCATGTTCTTTATAACACATGACATAATTTTTTTGTCGTTGGATTTTGAATAATTGATGTGCATTTTTTTAATCAAAGTCAAAAATGCCACATTGATGTAGTATTTTTCTACTCTTATGTAAATCAAATAAATTGAAAAAACAAAACAAAACGATATTTAACCATTATGTACTTCTGTTTTTCAGTTGTTGAAAAACAAAGACTTGACAATCACTAGACTCTTCCTTTTCTCTTTATGATAAGTAATTATAAATCATTATAGACATTCTTTAACACACTTGATCATGGTAAGAGTTTATTTTTTTTCGATTATAATTACTTATTATGATATACAATTTGAAAGATCTTTTAAACCTCTTATTGAGGCTTTGTCACGATGAGAGACTACGACATACTTAGAAAAACCAGTATCTGTGGAATATCAAGGGCAAAGAATAGCCATTGTTAAAAAAACCTAGTTCATTTAACAGATTACTGTGAACAGAAAATCAAGAACAACGCATAATTATTGTTAAAATCTCAAGTTCAATACAATTGTGATACGGGTATCTTTTCTCTAATCACATGAAGTTGTTGTATAAATCCAGACCCAGAAAAACATTTAGGGAAGGAAAAATATCATTCTTAAACCTACATAAAAAGAGATTGATATTGCCACTCGGAAACAGTGCTCATGTTGAGAAGGACGATGTCACATTCAGATATGACGGCGTCGTTTCACTAATTAACAATATTATTTTTCTTTCTACGACGATTCAATATATCTGCTTTGCAATTTCTTTTTAAGTAATAAGTAAATAGTTGTAAATCCCTTCCTCTATCATCAGGAGACTCTTCTTTTCTCGTTAACACTTGTGATTCATTTAGTACATTAATAAAACACCTACTTTGATTTCTATACTCAGACATCTGTTCATTATCTCCCTATCAACACCGTCGTTCTTATACAGGGTACACGTCATTAAATTTTATGACACAGATGTAGTAAGAGTCTTCTTAATCTCACAACCATTCCTTATTCTAGCGTTTATCACTCTTCTCTATGTCATCAGAAAATCCTGGATATCAAAGAAACGTCAAGAGTATGCTATAGCACGATGACTGAGATTTCATTACAATATTAAACACTTTTGTAAATGAAAACCAGAGGCAGCTGCATAACCCTTAAGTTTTCAAATTAATGAAAGAAGGATATGGAGATAACGAACAGTATTCAATCTTTAAGTCCATAAAACAATACAAAACAAAAGCAGAGCAAACACGGACCTCAGACACATCAGAGGAGGAATCAGGTACCATGGAGAGTGAGCATCCAGTGCAGACCGGTCACGCCCGCCATGTGCTCATTGTCATGGTCATGTAATAACGGAAAAATCTGTCGTCAGTTAATTGTATAAACAAAGAATTGTTTATATTGGTGAATAAACTTTAAACCACTTTTCACCTTAAAGACACTACTACAAAATAATGAAATTTCAGGTTTACAGTATGTTTTTTTTCCATTTCAAAAGCTGATGTATTACTTTTTTTAACTTCTACTAGTAGTCTTTCTTTCTATCCTTTTAAAAGTATCTTCTTTTTTACAAAATAAACATTGTGCTGATGTTTGAATTTTCATTTCTTCCTTAGGGTTTTTCTTAATAAAGATTCTATATATAGCGTTCCAAGAGATGTTGTGGTGATGTTTGCTTCATCAGTAGCTGAAAATTTGTAGTATAATCTCCAACTTTTCTTTTACATGTTTTATTTCATTGAATAGTATAGACATAAAAGATTTATATCCTTTTGAAACTGATGAAATTAGTTTACATGGCATGTCATTTTAAAAGAATATTACTACACAACTTTCTAGTATAAATGTTTATTTTGTCGTTCAAAAAAAATGTAGTTTTTTTTTATTTTTTCTCTTGATGAATAAAATAAGAACATCCCTAAAATCCTGTTCGAAGTTTGCAAGAGTTATTTCCTTTGAGCTATAATTCTTTGAAAAAAATAGCAGATTTTAATTAGCTAAAGACACATTTCCCTACTCCTACGGGGATATATAGTCAGGGTCTAAATGTGAATATGGATAAGGAAAAATTTCAAAATGTAATTAGCATATACTGTATGTTGAACATCGTTTTAAGATCAGTTCCAGGAAAAATCGTTCGCCATATAACAAACACGAACCCTAGTAGGTTTGATATGAAGTTATTGATTTCATTAAAGGTTCGGGATAAATCTCTTTCACATTCAAGAATCACTAAGTTAAACAGGTAAAGATTTACTCTAAATATTGCATAATGTGCATAATATGCCTCCGTCATATAGAATTAAACCATAATATATGTGGTCATAGTTGTATGCGTCAAGATCGAAGCATAAATTTTATGATCTAATTAATATATTTTACCTCTTGGAAATATAATAAGAATCTGTATGTCTACAATTGTTTTAGATTTTTTTTTATTTCTCAATACAACTTTATTTACGCTGTTTTCACAGAATGCCCAACTTACTTGATTGGATGTATTGTGATGGTTTTGTCTTATTTCTATGTTAGAGTTATTTCCCCTTGCATGACTAGGTTTGTGTATGTGCGTGCCGGGGCTGTATTGGCCGGCCGGTAGAGGTCGTTTGGAGAGAAGTTACTATTTACATATACAGATCAGACGTACTTTAGGGGATCAGGGCCAAAAATTACACTCTCCTAGATTTCAATATTAGAATAATGTTTCATATGTAATTGTTTATATTTGTATTACAATCTGTTAATTATTCAGAATACAGTATCTTTTGAAACATTGTGAAACTCGTTATCCTTTGAACTCGGATCGATTTTAAAAACGTGACTGACCCTAGACAGTCCCTTTGCTCAGTATCTTTTCTAATTCTTATTGAGTTTTATTCATCCATTCACTTTAAAAAGTATTCCAGGGGAGGAGGTTTAAATATTTGTAAACTGATAAATACTTGAACATATTACTTTTGTTTAAAGATGTAATGTAATCTCATAACTGCAACGATGTGATGTTCAGCAACATTTTCGTTGCAAACACTGTCAGGAACAGTGATGCGTTTTATATTTCTTTGAAAAAATCTAAATTAAATTCTAACAATATTATTTTTATTCACCTGTCTTGTCTTTTAAAATCATTTATTTTTGCCTAAGACACATTTAAATTGCAACAGCCATAAACTCTAGCTGCAGAAAATGTAGCAATATGGTTTTATATTTAGTTGCAGATCAAAAGGTAACTGGTCCCTTCAAGTAATTTTTTTTAGCAATTTTCGGTGTTTAGTAGAAAGTTATCAAACTGTTCAGTGTAGTGTTTAGCAGTAAGTTATCAAACTGTTCAGTGTAGTGTTTAGCAGTAAGTTATCAAACTGTTCGTTGTAGTATTTAGTAGAAATTTATCAAACTGTTCAGTGCAGTGTTTAGCAGAAAGTTATCAAACTGTTCAGTGCAGTGTTTAGCAGAAAGATATCAAACTGTTCAGTGCAGTGTTTAACAGAAAGTTATCAAACTGTTCAGTGCAGTGTTTAGCAGAAAGTTATCAAACTGTTCAGTGTAGTGTTTAGCAGTAAGTTATCAAACTGTTCAGTGCAGTGTTTAGCAGAAAGTTATCAAACTGTTCAGTGTAGTGTTTAGCAGTAAGTTATCAAACTGTTCAGTGCAGTGTTTAGCAGAAAGTTATCAAACTGTTCAGTGTAGTGTTTAGCAGTAAGTTATCAAACTGTTCAGTGCAGTGTTTAGCAGTAAGTTATCAAACTGTTCAGTGTAGTGTTTAGCAGAAAGATATCAAACTGTTCAGTGCAGTGTTTAACAGAAAGTTATCAAACTGTTCATTGCAGTGTTTAGCAGAAAGTTATAAAACTGTTCATTGCAGTGTTTTATTTTATCCATTCTGTTATTAACCTGTTTTATTTTATCCATTCTTTTATTAACCTGTTTTATTTTATCCATTCTGTTATTAACCTGTTTTATTTTATCCATTCTGTTATTAACCTGTTCTATTTTATCCATTCTGTTATTAACCTGCTTTATTTTTTTTATCCATTCTGTTATTAACCTGTTTTATTTTAACCATTCTCTTATTAACCTGTTTTATTTCATTAATTTTTTTATTACCCTGTTTTATTTTATCCATTCTCTTATTAACCTGTTTTATTTTATCCATTCTCTTATTAACCTGTTTTATATTATCCATTCTCTTATTAACCTGTTTTATTTTATCCATCCTGTTATTAACCTGTTTTATTTTATACATTCTGTTATTAACCTGTTTTATTTTATCCATTCTGTTATTAACCTGTTTTATTTTATCCATTCTGTTATTAACATGTTTTATTTTATCCATTCTGTTATTAACCTGTTTTATTTTATCCATTCTGTAATTAACCTGTTTTATTTTATCCATTCTGATATCAACCTGTTTTATTTCATCCATTCTGTTATCAACCTGTTTTATTTTATCCATTCTGTAATTAACCTGTTTTATTTCATCCATTCTGATATCAACCTGTTTTATTTTATCCATTCTGGTATGGACTTTATTTATTTCATCCATTCTGTTATTAACCTGTTTTATTTTATCCATTCTGTTATTAACCTGTTTTATATTATATATTTCTTTATCCTATTATAGACCTCCCTTGAGACACCCTCCCCCAAAAATAAAATCAAAAATTTTTGTAAAATGTCAGAAAATTAAAAAAAAATATTAGTCTACAGATTGCAATTTTTTGCATTGCATGATCGGTAGCAATATTGTCTAAAAGATTAACATATAATTATATCAATATAACGTTAAAGTTTCTGAAGCTATCTTAGAAACTTCAAACACTCAAAATAAGCGCGACGTTTGTTTACGATTATGAAGTTGTTCTGTCACAGCCTTCATGACATAAAAAATCATACAACCATTTGTTCTACAATTAATTGATTCGGCATTCAAATCCAGCATTTCCACACACTTTATACTTACACTGAAGTACACACGCAAGTAACGACAAATATTTGTATAGGAAAGAAAATCTACGTATTTAATCTACACACGTATATGGAGATGATAGACTTATAGAGTTACACATGTGTAGACTGATAGAGTTACACACGTGTAGACTGATAGAGTTACACACATGTAGACTGATAGAGTTACACACGTGTAGACTGATAGCTAGAGTAACACACGTTTAGACTAATCGAGTAACAGACGTGAAGACTGATAGAGTTACACACATGTAGACTGATAGAGTTACACACATGTAGACTGATAGAGTTACACACATGTAGACTGATAGAGTTACGCACATTTAGACTTATAGATTTACACACCTGTACACAGATAGAGTTACACACCTGTACACAGATAGAGTTACACACCTGTACACAGATAGAGTTACACACCTGTACACTGATAGAGTTATTTTCTACTTCTCCTCAATCATCTGACCTTTCACCGGGATCAGTTACAATTCATGGAGATTATTAAAAAATTTCTTTATTATTTATATGCTTAAAATACAATAATAAATAATAAAATGACAAATAATAATATAACAAAACGAAAATTATTTAAGTAGATAGTTTGCTGGGTTACTTTGTTTTAGGATTTCAGGTTATAACATTGTTTTCAGAACGTGATAGGACTGTTCATTAAAATTATAACACATAATACTATTATATCTATAAGTTTGTTATTTGTAATAATACATCGACGACACCGTTATAACAAGACTAAAGCCATAATGATTTGATATAAAAGTATTTGACTTTGTATTTACATGCACTTTCCATAACTATAAATTCGATTAAATGTTAAAATTTAATATACATTTTTCAATCAATGCACATATTCTATATACATCTTTAAAGGGATTAAATATTCAAATTACAATGTACTGTTCAATATGTAAGCTATAACAGTCAGTGGGGCTTTATCATCATGAGTGTCTCCCTTATCTCCCCACTATTCATCACGGTAGGAGACCAGGGACTGTCCCATTCAGCCGGGGACCAGGGACCGTTAAGGTTGGCGAGGTGACACGCGTTGTACCACCAGCCTCCCCCTCCTCCCTTACTTACAGCACAGTTATCACTAGTTCTGTCGTGGTCTCTGTCCAGGGTGGAGAACGACATCCCGGACAGGTCTCCGGCAGAATTCACGGTATATAGCATAGCGTCTCCTAAAGTAATCAAAGATAAAATATTACACACACACCTATTATCTCATTATCTACATAAAACTTAAAACTAAAGAAAAATATACGCATTATTCAAGATAAAAGAAGTAAAGAATCGTGTCAAAAAGTATTGCTTGTTTTTCTTCTGTTGTCTGTCATTCGATGTTTTATATTGACTGTTTACGAATATGTAATTTAAATAAATTTGAAAATTTCATACATTTGGATGGCAATGTTAATGTGTACTAGAAGATATAGAAAAAAAATGAATAAAGATATCTTTGGGCCAAGGGCATATAATCAAGGGGGAGGGGGTTACTGTCTTTATGTAGGAATGCCACACTAACTTTTTATTTTATAGATCTCCGAGTTAACCTTTTTAAACAATGGTTTCAGTATTGAAATGCTGTCATAAGCTAAAACATTTTGCTGTAAATGAATGCATCACATGAATACCTAATAAAATATGCAAAGAAAAGCCATATAGATATTAATTCTTTTTAAATAAAATATTTATGAAAATGAAACACATAATTTGTGAATATTTTTTAAACATGTGGATAAAATCATCTTAAAACCAGTCATAACTTGGGAGAGCATGTTCATTAATCATATTTATAAAAGAAATTGAAACGAAATTGCCAAATTTTAGAGAAATTATTATTATTTTTTTTTTTTTTTTTTTGCCAATCCCGATCAAAATTAAACCGATCCCAACCGTAATTGTAAATTATTGGAAATAAATAACATTTTCGAAAGAACACTTTTCTGATTGGGTGTTATAAGGGTTAAAACATTATTGAAACTGACAACAAGAGGCCCACGGGCCTTATAGGTCACCTGAGCATTCTGCAACAACTTTCCAGTTATTGAATTTGATTCATGTTTTAAGCCAGATGCTATATGGCATTCACAATTTTGAAAGAGGCACCACTGATCATCATAACAATACACTTAGCAGTTGCTTAGCTTGGTTTATTGATTTGAAAATGCCCAATAATAAGTTCATAGGATCTGCATGAACGTTTCATGAACATTTCATGAAAAAAATTCATGAAAAATTCAAGGAAATTCATAAATTATTCATGACCACCTCGCAGGGGTACTGAATACCCATACGCAAGGAAGGGGAACAAAAATGCATTCCAACTAATCAGTAATATTCAGCAATAATCAGTAGTGCCCCTAACACTGTGAAATAAACCCCTGACCCTGGGTCCACACATTGCACAAATTTTAAAAAGGCACCCTTAAAATTGCCTATCAAAAAATAAATAAATGTTTTATAAATACAAAGGAGCAGATTTCAAACAATTAATTCATTTTCAGTATAAGTAGAGCCCCACCCCCACCCCTGACCCTGAGTCCTTGAAATTCACAATTCTACAAGATTAGGGCCCCTGCTAATTATAACTATATAGGTAGTTCCTCTGCTTCATACCCAGAGACAGAGAAGAAAATTTTCAAGGATTTAATGTATTTTCACTATATAATCAATAGAGCCCCCCCCCCCCACACACACACACCAGAACCCCTGACCCTGGGGCCATAATATTCACAATTTTGGTAAAAGCACTCTTGCTCATCATAACTATGCACTTCGTTAGTTTATTTAATACCTAGGAGAAGAGAAGAAGATTTTCAAAGAATTCATATATTTTTACAATATAATCTATAGAGCCCCCCCAACACCAGAACCCTTGACCCTGGGACCATAAAATTCACAATTTTGGTAGAGGCACTCTTGCTCTTCATAACTATGCACTTAGTTAGTTTATTTAATACCTAGGAGCAGAGAAGAAGATTTTCAAAGAATTCGTGTATTTTCACTATATAATCAATAGAGCCCCCCCCCTCTCGCAACACCAGAACTCTTGACCCTGGGGCATAAGATTCACAATTTTGGTAGAGGCACTCATGCTCATCATAACTATGTACTTAGTTAGTTTATTTAATACCTAGGAGCAGAGAAGAAGATTTTCAAAGAAATCATGTATTTTCACTGTATATAATCAATAGAGCCCCGCCCTAACACCAGAACCCCTGACCCTGGTTCATAAAATTCACAATTTTGGTAGAGGCACTCTTGCTCATCATAACTATCTACTTAGTTGGTTTATTTAATACCAAGGAGCAGAGAAGAAGATTTTCAAAGAAATAATGCATTTTCACTATATACTTATTTAGCCCGCACCCTAGCACTAGAACCCCTGAGCCCAGGGCCATGAATTTCACAATTTTGGTAGAGGACTCAATGCTGATTACAATCATACCAACAGTTTGACTACTTGATGTCCAGGAGTAAAGAAGAAGATTTTTAAAGATTGCATTAATTTAAGTGGTTTTGGCCCCACCCTCAGGCCCAAGGGGGGCAGGGATCATGAAATTCACAATCTTTGTTCCCCTTAACCCATAGATGCTTTATGCCAAATTTGGTTGAAATTGGTTCAGTGGTTGCAGAGAAGAAGCTGAAAATGTTCAAAAGTTTACGAACGACGTACGACGTACGACGAACGACGACAGACGAAAACGGATAGCAATAGGTCACCTGAGTTTACTCAGGTGACCTAATAAAATAGATTTCTTCATTGTAAACACATGAAGAGGCAATAATAGCATTTTAGTCATATTGTGTTAATTTTGATCGGGGTTTAATTTTGATCGGGTTAAGTCCAAATATTAAAAAATATAATTTATCTTAAAATGTCTCAATTCTGTTTCAATTTCTTTTTAAAATATGATTGACAAACGTGTTTTCCTTAGTTGTGACTAGTTTTATGGTGTTTTTAACCAAAGGTTTAAAAAATATTCACACATAATGTGTTGTATTTTCATAAATATTTTTTTCTAAAAACAAATTAGTCTAACCAGACTTCCTTGACATACGAGGGTTTTCCCAAAATTCCGTAGACAAGCGTTGTTTTGTTGGAAACCTATGTCATACATTAATGAAACTTTGTATATAGATAAAACCAACACTATCTAATAAATTTATGGACAAATATGGAGTAACAAATTATTCCAATTTAAAAAACACATTTCATTATCTGGTGTAGGTAGGCGGCGCAATACCCTAGAGTTGCAATTAAATTTTTTTATATTATATTTAAAACCCTACGGAAAAGTAATTACTACTCCGTATTTTTGTAATGGAAATGTAAATTCTTAATACTGTTCTATTAACTACAGTTCTCCAAATTTTGGTGCTTATGCTTTGATAAATATTATGAAATATGTTATATACATGAGGTTGAAATCCGACTTTCTGAAAAATGGCGGCTGCGTTGGCACAGGCGGCACACTGCACTATGATCAAGTGTTTTGATCCTGAATTTACTCTTACAAAAATGTACCAGTCACAACGGTTTGGTAGACTAGGAAACTTTTTCTCATCCTGCGTATTTAAAATGATTAAAACGGTTTCTCTATGTATATGTAAATAACAGTAGCTAAGATAAAAGACGGGGCTAAGAAATGGGCAAGAGTTGCATTGTGCAACTCCCTTAGAGAAAACAGACGAAAAGCCCGTAGAAATGTAGCGTTTTCAAATTATTATTATTTCATACTTGTACATGCATATACTTTGTTTACATATTTTAATGTTTCATCATATCATAGTAATTAAGATATTTCACATTTATAACTATGATCGTTTCGTTTAATTTAAGAATTTGATTCTGGTAATTGAAATATTTTCTCCAAAAATTTGAACTGTTGACATTTGTATTTTTTGACGTTGCAGTTTGCACCGGGTGTTAGACAACAATATAACTTTAAATGTTATTACTCGAAAAGTTTTCAAGTAAACATCGTAAAACTTTGTAATTTATCTGCCAAGAACACGCTTTATCCACCTTGTAAATTTTATTAAGATACATAATTTCTTTAAAAGATATGAGCTCAGTCTACGGAATTTTGGGACAACCCTCGTATTTTATAAGATATTCATATGATGCATTCATTTACAGCAAACTTTTAACTCGAAAACAACTTATTTGAATATAAATGATTTTTTTCATATTCTTTGAAAAAATACAAAAAAAATTAATATAAGATAATTAAGAGTGAATAATGGCCTTTCAATGCTGAAACCATTGTTTAAAATGGATGTCACAAAGATCCATAAAAAAAGTGGTGTGGCGTTCCACCTTAAAGCACATACTGAACGAATTTCTATTTTCGGCACTTGCATAACATATATATTCATGCATTCCTCCCAATACTCACCTAACAATAGAACTGGTCCTCAGAAAAATGGTTTTTTGGTTGTTTATTACCTGTCACTAGAAACAGACAAAACTAATTCTCTCTCTCCCTCACTACTTATTGATCGCTATTTGTATATTCTGCTCACTTTTACCTACCTAGTGTCCCGGTACCTGGTCCTCTCTCTCTCTTTATTAAGTTATCGTCATTCGTTTTTCTTCTACCTACCCAGGGTCCCGGTTGCTGGTCCTCCAAGGAAAAGTCTGTATTGGTTGGCTTCATCATCAACAGAGAACTGGTTGTATAATTCATAGAGCTTTGTCCTATTGGTAAGTGTGATGGAAACGTACAGGGAGGAGTTCCTTCCCTTTGTAAGTTGATGAATGACGTCATCCCCTTAAATATGGTATCTTTGTGTTATAAATGAATTCATAAAACAAACTTGTTTATTTGAGGATTGTTTTCATAAATTACTACAAAAAGTTGTAAATGTATGCAGAAAATCCATTTTATCAGTAAGATACTACATGTTTTAAAAATCAATGTAAAGAAATCGTTTTATATAACATGAATTGATATAAAGTTTATTTAAATTAAAATACAAATCAACACTGTTCATAATCAGAAAGAAAACACCATCCCCTAAAGTAACAAAAAAATATTATACAGTTATGTAATGGACACAATTGAAATAGCAAATTATGATTCCCCGAGAGAGGAAACCATTTCTTACTCTGGAAATAGTTCTCCCCCCACCCCCTTCGGTAACCATAATTTTGCCTTTTTCCTTTGTAACCATTTATATTATTTTTATGTTTATTAATTACCAATCCAGTAAGAGTCGTTAGGACTCCCGAACCCAGTCTTGTACTCAGTCCACGTCCTGTTGAATCTCACGGATCCACTGACCCGCTTCTGGATTGCCTAGAGATTTATAAATTAAAGAGGGGTAACTAATGAAAGTAGTGACGTTTTTGATTGCTATGTTATACTGTGAACAATGTTTCAAATAGATTATTCATTAAAATAATCTTTTAAATGTGCCTATTTTGTTTTTATATATGCAATTTTTTCAAGTTATGAGCTTTTTGAAAAAAAAAAACTTTCATACAAAAATCTACTTAATATCTACTCTCAACAACTATTTCAAGTAAATAAAATTTAATTCATGAAATTATAAAAAAAATTATTCTACTTAGCAATTAAACATATTTACTGCTAGAATGTTAGTATCTTTCAGCAACTTAGGCTAGAAAAAAATCATTCAATGACCATTTAGCGTCATTTCTCGTGGTTTCATCAAAAAGATTTCATATCAGTTTTAAAATCAAAGATTTATCAATTACAATCGAAAATCAATAGCTAGTACCTGAAATTGATGAGTTGATAGAGACAGAGAGAGAGAGACAGAGAGAGAGAGAGAGAGAGACACACACAGAGAGAGAGAGAGAGAGAGAGAGAGAGAGAGAGAGAGAGAGAGAGAGAGAGAGACAGAGAGAGAGAGAGAGAGAGAGAGAGAGAGACAGAGAGAGAGAGAGAGAGAGAGAGAGAGAGAGAGAGAGAGAGAGAGAGAGAGAGAGAGAGAGAGAGAGAGAGAGAGAGAGAGAGAGAGACAGAGAGAGAGAGAGAGAGAGAGAGAGATCTTACTGTCCAACCTCCGCCTACAACCATCATATCACAGAAGACACTGATCTTGCTTTCGATACCAGACGGATTTATCTTATATACACCAGACGGATTAATGTCATACACACCAGATTTTGTATTACCATTAATGTAGAGGTCATTACAATCTTTCTTTAAGTTTAACCCTGAAAGAAAAAGAATAAATTACCTAAAATGAGAATAATCGTTATATAAAATGCACTCTGAGAGAGAGAGAGAGAGAGAGAGAGAGAGAGAGAGAGAGAGAGAGAGAGTTACCATTTGTGATGATTTTCAATATACTGCTCTTTAAATCTTCTTCGGAATCGGAAATATTTTTTTTCAGGATGCTAAGCATCTCATCAAAATATTCCTTAATCCTTGCGTTCTCCATTGTTAAGAAATCAATTTTTCTCGCGTTCTCCTTTGTTAATGAATCAATTTTTCTTGCGTTCTCTTGCCTTAATGAATTAATTTCTCTCGCGTTCTCTTGCCTTAAGGAATTAATTTCTCTCGCGTTCTCCTGTTTTAGAAAATTAATCTGATCTTTCAAAATTAACATTGTTTGCTCATTACGGACGCAGTCATTATTTTCGTTATGATAAATTTGCTGAGACCTAGCGACACAAACGAACAAGCCGAACACGAGGGAAGCCGTCCACACTCCTGCCATGGTTTTACTTTCTCGCTGTCTTGATATAAGTGTCTCCACAAAGAATCCGTAGTTTATATACCCTTAAACAGGAAATTTAAATTTTCCCTAAAATATTTCTCTTCCGCAACACTTTTAATGTTAATTTTAAGCAGCGATTTTTATTTGACAATCAAGAAAAAATTCAGGATGTTTACGTCAAATTCAGAGGAAAGCTGGCATAACATACCATTATACATGTAACATTATTTTGTATAAATGTACCAACTTTCAAAACTTAAAAAAAAATATCATTTTTACATGACAGATATTAAGAAAAATAGTTAATACTTAAGATGACTTTGTATTTATTTAAATTCACTTTTTAATATGTCGAAAAGTACAATTACAACACCTTTTCATATTTTTTAAACGTATATTATAAGATGAGGTTTTATATTAAAGAATATTTAAAATTATTTGGATATAAACTTGATTACGTTGTAAAATGTTAAATGTTCAAAAGCAATGCCACTTTGTCATAGATTGTCATAAAAACTTACAACACATCTAGGGTTAAGTTACAAGACAATGAACACAATCTTTTCAGAAGTATCGTATCTGTCCCTGTAGATGCTCTCTCTTTCTCTCTCTCTCTCTCTCTCTCTCTCTCTCTCTCTCTCTCTCTCTCTCTCTCTCTCTCCTTAATATGTTTTTGAAGCAGCAACTGTATTTATCTAACTGGAGCTGTTCATTATAAAACTGTTGTTAAAATAAATAAATAAAAAAAACCAGCACGGCTTCTACGATCAGCAGAGTAAATTGTACAACCCTCTTTTTTAACATACTTGCTTTTAAATTAACTTTCATAATGTATTGGATCCGAGTAATCTGTCTTTTTAATTTTGAGAATTTTTTGAGAATGGTAAAGTGTCAAAAAAATTAAATTGCTCCGTGACATCAAAATATACATATTTTAAAGTGTCTGTTGTCCATGTTTTATCATTTTGACAATTAAAAATTTGAATTTTCTATAACGTAAAAAGATCTATGTCATTCTTGTTGTAATAAATACATGCAGTTGCACAAATATATAAATAATTATTCGTCATATTTAGTTTTGAAAGGGTTGGATGCATGTTACTGGGAAAAAATGCAAATTTTTGTATTAATATTTATTCTAGGGTGAATTATCCCTCCGATGAGTAGGAAAGCCCAGAAGGCTCATTCGAGATTCGAGATTCGAAATACGAGATTCGAAATTCGAGATTCGAAATTCGAGTTTCGAGATTCAAGATCCAAAATAACCAATCAAAAGGCGATTTGAGATTCAATTACTCCCCTTTATTATTTTTTACCATTAAGAAATCGTTGAGTATTTTAATACCGAGGAGGTCATTTGATTAAATTACAACGCAAGAAAAAGTGTTTTATATTATCAAAACGAAATTTAAAGAAATATGGGATTTTGGTCTGCAAGATATGCTTAATTAATTTATAATAGCTTCACAAATGTCATAAGAGATTTATATAAAGAATATATATATTTCGTGTTATCTACTTTGGATACATGGTTGTATCCCTAGATTAACAGTATCGTATATACTCGCCTATAAGTCGGTTGCACTTAATAAGCTTATATTTCAGAGGGACCGACCTCATATAATACCATTCATTTTATAGCTCGCCTATAAGTAGGACATAGAGTTTTCGACCAGAAATTCACTCCCACAAATCCGACTTATAGGCGAGTATATACGGTACATACATCCCACTTTTTTCCAAACATAATTTTTTTACTATTGTGGGGGGGGGGGGTGCACAGCCATAAATTTTCAGTTTTCAACTACAAAAAAATTCTTGACAACCAAAAACAAAGCAAATAGCCTAAAGTCATCAGATGTTTTTATTTAGGGGGTACAAGCATATGTAGTTATGATTTCTATAGTATTTTATATATCGGCAAAATCATAAAATTATGGAGGGGGCACAATGTAAAGAAATGTACCCTTCTAAGTATTTCATATAAATAATAATTTTCTCCCTCATCAATGTTCTTATTTTAAAAATGTCGATCTAAGAACTCCGCGATGATAAGACCATAAAATATTCTATATTCGTAACTATTGTTTTGTTTAATGAGGAAAAATAAGAATTTATATATATATATTCCGAAATGTAACCTAAAATTTCTTTTTATTTCGTTTAATTAAGGAATGTTTTTTAGTTTTGTGTGAGTTATTGGTGTGTGAATCACACCGACTTGTCACGTAGGCATATTTCATGAAGCGCGCTAGCATTGGGGAGAATGCCTCCACTTTCCAGCATCGTTCAAGCAACTACCTTTCAACCCCTAATTCTAGACACATTATTTAATCAATCTGTATATTTTCTCCATCTCCCAACCCTTTATAGTCGTCTCTACAAGTGAAAAACTCCCTTGATGAAAATTGTTTGTTAGATTACTGAAAATTCATATCCAGCGAGTTTATTGCATGTAGGACAACTATAAATGGTTTGGAGGTGGATAAACTATACATATTGGCTACAGAATGTGTCTAGAATCAGGGAGTGAAAGGTAGTTGATTGACCAAAGCTAGAAAGTGGAGAAATTCTCCACAAAAGAGCGCAAAAAAATATTGCGCCGTAAATTTCACCTTTTTTGCACTAAGGGATCTGTAGCGTTATGGTCAAAGACAAATATATAAAACCATAAAGCTACAGATCTGCAGCTAATACGATTGTACATCTGAAGATTTTGTAACAATTAATAGACGTATATGTTAGGAGATAGAAAGATTTTAAGTTACACAGTTTAATGGAACTGAGTATAAATGCTTATTATAAACTTTTATAAATTATAAATGAAAATATTGGCAATATAAACTAAAATCAACATCTTTACGATAGGAAAGATTTGATTCAGTAGCCCATAGAATGCTCTTCATTAATGGACTCTGTGTAATCTGACAAGACAATTCACTAAATTTTATATAAAAAAAAGTCTTAAGAAAGTTATCTCTCATCTACGAAAGCCCAGAAGGCTCATTCGAGATTCGAAATACGCGATTCGAGATTCAAAATACGAGATTCGAAATTCGAGTTTCGAGATTCAAGATCCAAATTAACCAATCAAAAAGCAGGTTCAACTTTGATTACCCCCCTTTATTATGTTTTACTATCGTTGAATATATTCATATCAAATGGGTCATTTGCTTAAATGATAATGCAAGAAAAAATGATATATGTATATATTTACATTCGCTGTGTTTTTCTTGTAAGCTTACTGTGAAATTGATTTGAAAAACATTTTCGTGTATACTCACGCGTAGAAATATACACGGAGAAACGTGCGTTAACGTGACGTCACAATGAGACTGCATCGACGCTAGTACAATGCAATAAAATAGGACAGCGAGAAATTCTAATATTGGGTATATTTTTGTTGCCTCCAAACAGGTAAAATGTAAATATAAGGAATGTTTTTTCAGTTTAGTGTGAAAGACAAATATATAAAACCATAACGCTACAGATCTGCAGCTACTTGAGTTATTTGTTTTACAAAAAAAAAAATATTGGCAAGGGCGATAATGGAAAGATAACTCTTGTGGATGGATGCGCATTATTTTACAAGCACAAAACCGATTTGATATTCCGATTTAAAAAGTTTAAAAACAACTTCCTGATGTTTTCTCGTGAGAATTGAATGAGTATGATAGTAAATATTTTTTTCCTATATACCTCATATTTTTAATTTCTTAGTGAGATTAAAAAAAAATTGATCTTTCTATTTACTATATAAAATTTTCTTCACAATATGATGCGAGGTAATATTTATTTCTGGAAAAAAAAATCATACTTTAAACTTTTTTCCCATTTGAAACAAATGTTGCTGGTCAAAATCAATGTTTGGAATTCAAAAAAATATATTGGTGAATTTGGAGCAGAAGGATATTTCACCTTAAGAAGTCAAGTTTATACATTTTGCAGAGCACTGTTTATTTTTACTGTGAAGTATTAAAATATCAAAGTCTTCACTTAAAAACAAAAAGGTTACTATATTTTTACATATAATTTGGATAAAAGATAAAGAAAAATATAGGATAAAGTGGGGTTTTGGCATTTTAAAGGTTTATATATTTAAGCTAAAGAATTAATTTCTCGGATTTATATTTGTTTTTTCAGTTACTGTACTTAGTTTTTTTCCTCTATTTCTAATTATTGTTAATAAGTAGCAATGAGTAAATATTAATATTGCTTCAAGGGATAGGGAAGAAATTCAAAAACGGTCTACTACAAATACATATTAGACTTTTGAGAAGAGCGCTGACGTTCATGACCTATGGCTTACTTTTACACTTGGGCAATATGCGGAAGCTCTTACCAGTGTTATTTTTGCCCTTTCATACTTTCAAACAACTTTTTACAGTTTGAAATTCACCCTGTCACAGTTTAATTGAAAAAATTGTACGAACTTTCTATGTAATTCAAAAAATAATAAGTTATTTTCGTTGTAATAAATACATGGACTTTGCATTATTAAATAATAATTCGTTATATTTTGTTTTAAAATGGGTTGGATACATGTCAGTGAAAATAATTGTAAGTTTTTGTACATGTATTTATAAATGTTTTTAAGAAAGCATGTTTTATACCTTCGGCAGAGCACTGTATATAGTTTGTACTGTGTAATATTAAAATATCGCAGTCTTCACTTAAAAAAGAACAATTAATGTAAAGATAACTGTATTTTTACAGTTACGGTAAATTAGATAAAAGGCATAAAAAGATTAGGAACATATATATATTTTTTTTAATATCCAGTATATATTGAGGTTTATATGTTTTATTCTGCTAAAAATTCATTTCTGGAATTTATATTTGTAAATTTTAATTATGACTGTGCTTTTTATTTCTTTGATTGTAATTATTGTGATTAAGTAGTACAATGTAGTTAGTAAATATTCATTGTTCTAAAGAAATACGGAAGAAAATACAAAACGAAAAAAAAACTACGTGAATAGAAAGAGAACTCCACATCTTACAGGATTGGCTTCTTCATAATAAGGGTTAAAGATGTACAGGAAAAGAGTCAAGATAATGGAAGGAAAAATGCAAAATTAGAAATATAATCAGCGATATCTTCATTTTTGTAAGTCAGTCCCATCGTATAAGAGAACCAAAAAGATAAATATGAAAACAGACGTTTGTAAAAAGAGGAAGAAAACAATTTAAAGTGGTTTTATGGTCATTTTTAGACTACATGTATTTTGATCTCCCATCTAAGAAAAGTACCATATAAAGATTTAATGAAATTATCAAATTTTGCAACTATAATTTTTGAAATATTTCTTTGCCAAATGATGGTGGAAAGCTTAAGGTATCATATCTAAAGAATTAAATCATATCTAGTGGTTAATATAAAGATTTGTTGACCCCCTAACCTCCTTACCTGTTACCAGAATTAACATATCTTAAACTTTACTGTTGCATATTACTAAAATCAACATTTTATAATCAATATGGGAACATTATGCCCCTTTTTTTATTCTAATTTGAATGAAAAACAAGTTTCTTTTATTGCAGCCAGAGAACCGGGGTGTTCTATACTTATATGTTTAAGTGTTAGTGCACGGGGATTACGCTGGGAGAAGTTATTCAGAATTAAAGGTTTTCTAAACATTAAAAAGATTTTTAATCACAATGTTCTTTCCTTTTATAAATAACGAGATACACAAAATATTTACTTTCATAAAGTGAATCTGTATAGATAAATATATATATGTTTTTTTCAGATTTAATACTATCGAAAAAACGACAGGTCCCTATTTTTAGAACATCGGATTTTACATGTCGCATAAAAACGTAATCTACCTAGTTCGTGCTTTATATTCTCAAAGTGAAACACGTTTTTCTTAATATCTAGGTGATGCATGTGTCTTCTTTCATTTATATTTATGCAGTCAACATTTACTTGAGGAACTGATAAAGTTTAAAAGGGAATCGTTTCTGTTCGATTTTCGTCCGACTATAAGTTTTCATAATCTTCAAGACTATCGTCTCCATCATTTAGACGCATGCCTTTTTCACACATATCGAAGTGGTTTGATAATCAAACCTCTTTTCCACTGTTTACTTTGTATTATCTATCTCTCGGGCGACAATGTTTTCTTGTTAATTTTTGTAATAAGCTTCTATTTTGGCCATGGTTCTTGAGAAGATTACTTAAAACATATTTTATTGAATAATACAATAAGGATTGGGCAAAAGGCAAGGCCTACGTACACCCTCCCTTTGGATAATGCCGCTGCTGTTACAATATATGATTTTATATATATCTTTTGTTTATCACAATATTTCTTATGAAAAACCAAGTCCGATAGATTTTTTTTTATTAATCTACTAGTAACATTTTTTTTAAAATCAGGGTTTTTAAATATCGCAGATAGTGCACAAGGGCCAAGGTTAAAATGCCATAAACTTTGAAATGCAGCGTTCGGATTCAAGTTATTACTAGCATTTTTCATATAAAACAAGTCGAAGCTTAATAAAATTTATAAGGAACACAAATTTAGAGGCTATAATCATATTTTGATATTTTAAAACGGCACAGTGAGTCGAAATCATATCTTAATTTTAAGATATCTGTAGCATACAGGGAAAGACTTACGAAAATTATGAGTATATAGCGAAGATATGACAATTAAACTGCAAAAAACAAAGGCTGTATCTACCGTTTCGTTGTTTTGTATGTCAAGGACACGCTACTCTTATTTTTAGCTCAAACTTGTAAACAAAATTCAACTGGAGCATGCAAAGGTAAGAAATATGTTCTAACAACTTTTTAAAAAGATTACATAAGATTTTTTGGTCTACTTATATTCATTCGTGGACACCTGAGACCATGGTAACTATGGAAACTTGTTCAACACTTTTCTGCGCACGCGTAAAATAGGGAGGAAGAAGTACCAGGGTATTTTGCAATATTTTCGTTCTGGGGCAGACAGAAATTATTTTTACTTTTATTTTTCCCCATAAAAATTTAATTTTTTGGTTCTGAAACCTGTAATTTTCTGAAACCTAATACTTTAAGGAATTGAACAAAATTTACAGAGGTCATGCGAAAATTCTACATTTGTCAATTTTCCCCTTTGTGCGTCACTGTGCCACTTTAAGTATCAACTATATATAGAAAGTGAGAATACTAAACAAAAACAGTAACTAATATGTGTAAAAACTCGTCGTCGGGCGTCCAAAGGGGACAGTGTCCGATCAAAAAAATATGTTTGAATACGGTTGAAACAATGTCAGAGAGAATATATTACTTCAAACAACTCAAAATTATTAGAAAATATACTATTTTTTTAAGTGTGTGAGACACATACAAGGATTTGAAAATACATGCTATTTAATGAAAATGTATATCCCTGACATTGTTATAAACCTCGCACAACATCAGACTGGACATTGCAGTCTTCGTATACGATTTATTTATATTGATGACGAAGTAAATTATTGTGTATTGTTTTGAATTTTAAAAATTAAATAAATTATACTTTTTACATAAATATTATTGCCAGCACTTTGCAATGGAACATAATAAAGTACATGATGTGTTTGTCCATAAACATGTATCAAAAGTTCAAAATCAAAATGTTTGACGCAATAATGAAATTGGCGTCACACTGGTCGATTCGCATAATCCGCGAACTTTAAAGACCCCGATTTTTTCCCCACAAATATAAGGTCTTGACTTGAATTTTCATAAGAAATATTTTGATATACATGAGATATATAGAAACCATTAATTTTAACAAAAACTTCACTGTCCACGAACTTTTGTTGACAATCCTCCAGTATCACAATTCCCCAAAACACACCTTTGCTCGTCATAAGTTGTTGAATAATACAAGATTCAAACAAAAATTCATTTTCTTATACAAGTAAGATCATTAGAAACCACCTCCTTAGTACCCTGACTCAGAGACCATGAAACTCATCGTTTTGAAGAGGCATCTCTCCTCATTATAACTATGTACTTAGAGCATCGGCCTAAAACCAGGAGCAAGAGAGAAAATTTTCAAAGAATTAAGCCATTTCACTATATAATCAATAGAGCCTCGTCCTTACACCAGAACCTCTGACTCAGGGGCCTAAAATTCATAAATTTGGCAGAGGCATCCTTCCATAGTCCGTTTGGGATATGATATCCCAAACAGGCTATAAAAATGAAAAAAATTACAGACGTGCAATTTTTTTTTTTGGGGGGGGGGGGGGGGGGGGGGGGGGGGGGGGCTATAGTTCATAAATCCACATCAGGGCACTTAAAAAGGAATAAATTTCGTTTACAAGTTCGCTTGTATGCCCGTTGTTTAGGATATTGATCCCTCGAAGTTCCTTAACTTCTTGGGGATGGATCTAACAAACGGTTGGGTTGCAGAAAAACTTGCTCACCAAAAGTTATTCCTTTTTAGTGTCCTGATGCGGATTTATGATTTTTATAGCCAAATTAAAAATTTTCAATTTTTGCACTGTAAATTAATAGTCCATTTGAGATATTATATCCCAAACGGACTATTTTATACCATTTGGGCGATTGGTCCCAACCTGATAAAATTAAAACATAATATACCCAGAGATAGAGCAGAATAAGCACCGGATTTGCATTTCCAGTACTAAATATTCAGTAATGTAACAAAGGAACCCCTGATATAATGAGATTCCTTGCCACAAGACCTACAAAGGGTACTTTAAAATTTGACCTCTTGTCCTGTAAGTTTGACCCAGCTTTACCAAAACCTTCAAAACCTTTTACCAAATCCACACATTTTGAAAACAGTTAATGCTAAGGCTTTCATACGTTACAAGTGTATCCATGATGAGAAGACATTTTTATTGGTTTAAATATATTTGACCTTGACATAAGTGGTTGACCCACCATTATAAAACTTAAACCTTGGCCAAAGCTTTTGAAATCTTAGTCCGAGAACTTTCATATTTTGCAGGTGTTCTTGTGACAGGAATTTCCTGAGGGAACCAAAAGTTTCTACCTTTGACCTTAACATGAATTTGAAACCCTCGCTTTAAGCAGCCGGGCACAGGTACTTTTTTTTTACTTTACGAAATATACTCCAAAGCCCTTAGTCACGTCTGTATCTGAAAATGTTTACTTTATTGACGTATTGATTGATTTTAGAAATATAAATTAAAGAAAGAGTTTCTAAAAAAAGTAAATATAAGCAATGGATAATTATTTTATGAAAGTCATATAGTCTTATGGATTGAATTCATGGGCGTCGGAACCGGGAGGGGTGCTAAGGGGGCCTCACTTTCTTTGCAAATAGAGACAATTTCTCTGCATTGAAAATTGGGGATTGGGAATAGAATATACCTTTTTAGGTGGTTTAGCCCTCCGCTTTCAATTTGCTTCCGACGCCTATGGAATGAAAACAAAAAAGGACTAAAGACTCGTTCAAAAAATTATAAAGTATCCTAATATTACATTTTAAGTAATTGCCAAAATAAAATAGATGACTGTATAAATAAATAAACAAGAAAACTTGTTTTATACCTTTTGCAGAGTGCTGTATATTTTTTGTAATGTAAAATATTGAAATATCGAAGTCTTCACTTAGAAAACGGAACAATGCAAAGATAACTGTATTCCTTTTACATATACGGTGAATTAGATACTAAGTATACAGAAAAAATATATACAGTGTATAAGTGTTTTTTTTTTATTTTCATTGCACATTTTATATATTTAATCCTGATAAAACGAATTTCTTGAACTTATATTTGATTTTTATGACTGTACTTTATTTCTTTTTTAATTTGTAATTATTCTCAATATTTAGTAGTAGTAAAATTATATTAATACCCGTTATTGATTTATGGAAACAAGGAATAGAAGAAAATACAAACGGAAAAAAAACCAACTACGTGGCTAGTAAAAAAATCTTATTTTAGATTGTGAAGTGGTTGACATATTTCCTGCTAACTGTTGGTTATTACTAAAATGAATATGACTTTAATTAGATTTACAGAAACATAATGCATTAATCTTTTCTTTTTAATTTGAATGAAAGGAAATACTCTGTATTTATTTATTAATTTTTTTAAAGTCATAATATACTCCAAAGATCGTCGTCACGTCAATATCTTAAGACTCCTCATAAACATAAATCACTTGCATTAAAGAAAGAAAGTTTAAAATCATGTAAGAATAAGCAATAAATCATTATTTGTCGAAAGATATAGTCTTGTGGATTAAATTGATGATATGTAACATTAACAAAGACTCAATAGGATTAGTTACAAGTCCAAAAACTTAGAAAGTCTCTTAAAGCCATAGGTGGCGTATGTTCAATGAAAATTATTAGACTAAAATTATAAGAACTTATTATTTGTATCATTACTTTATATAAAGATAGAACTTTTCTGTAAATTTCAAAATCTAAGTCAATAGCGTTATAACGATATCACAATTTAATCTGGATTATCGGAATTATCTCCGACTCGGAAGAAAATACAAAAGATTTAAATTACACAATAGACAGAAGATAAAATCTTATTATTAGATGAAACGAGGTGTTCTCCGTTTTAATTTAAATCTATAAACTATATTTCTTAACTTAATTTTGTATTTTTCAAAAATATATATTTTTTTTATCAGTTACGCCATATATGGCTTTAATACAACATTTTAAAGAATTTGTCGAAATAAAATACATGATTGTATACATACATATAGTCTACTACAGATACATATTAGATTTTTGCAAAGACCGCCTACTTTATAGTCCAAGGCTCACTTTTACACTTGGACAATGTACGAACCCTCTTACCCGTATTATTTTTGCTTTTTTTTTTATACTTTCAAGCAATTTTGCACTTTTTTTAATTCGCCCAATTATGGTTTAATAGAAGAAATCGTACTATGAAATTGAAAATATGAACTATGAATTTTTTTAAGTTACTTTCGTTGTGATAAGTACATGGAGTTTGCATTATTTAAATTATAATTCGTCATATTTAGTTTTGGAGGGGTTTGATGCATGCTAGTGAAAAAAAATGTATTTGTAAACTTATCTATTTATAGATGTTTTTAAGAAAGCATGTTTTATACCTTTGGCATAGCACTGTATATTTCTTGTACTGTTGAATACTGAAATACCAAAGTCTTCACTTAAAAACAGAAGAATGCAAAAATAACTGTTTTTTTTTACATATATGGTAAATTTGATAAAAAGCATAGAAAAAATTATATATTGTTTCTTTTTTTAAAAATTCACCATATATTAAGGTTTATATATTTAATCCTCTTAAAAACACATTTCTTAATTTATATACATGTTTGTATATATTCTTTAAGTAATGAATGTATTTTTATTTTTTGAATTGTCATTATTGTAATAAGTAGTAGTTAGTAAATATTTATTGTTCCAAGAAAATACGGAAGAAAATACAAAACGGAAAAAACAGCTACGTGAATAGAAAAAGAACCCTACATGTTACAGGATTGGCTTATTCTACATTAGGGCTAAAGATGCACAGGAAAAGAGTCAAGATAAATTAAATCGAACAGATATTGAAAGGGAAGGAAAAATGCAAAATATAATCAGCTATATCTTCATTTTTGTAAGTCAGTCCCATCGTATAAGAGAACCAAAAAGATAAATATGAAAACAGACGTTTGTAAAAAGAGGAAGAAAAGAATTTAAAGTGGCTGTGTGGTCGTGGCCATTTTTGATCTCCCATATAAGAAAAATACCATATAATGATAAAATAAAATGATCAAATTTTAAAAGTATAATTTTCGAAATATTTCTTTGCCAATGATAGTTGAAAGCTTAAGATATCATATCTAAAGAATTAAATCATAACTGGTGGTTAATAAATAAGTTGTTGACCCCCCCAGCCTCCTTAACTGTTATCAGTATTAACATATCTTAAACTTTACTGTTGCATATTACTAAAATTAACATTTTATATCAATATAGGAACATTATGCCCCCTTCTTTTATTTTGATTTGAATGAAAAAAAGCAAGTTTCTTTCATTGCAGCCAGAGGACCTGGCTGTTCTATACATATATATATATTTAAATATATGCTAAAGTGTTGGTGTATGGGGATTGAGCTGGGAGAAGGTATTCAGAATTATAGGTTTTCTAAACATTACAAAGGTTTTTAATCACAATGTTCTTTCTTTTTATAAATTACGAGATACATAATATATTTACTTTCATAAAGTGAATCTGTAAAAATATGTTTACAAATTTATTATATAAAAGTTACATATCATTTCCTATCGAAAAAACGACAGGTCCCTATTTTTAGAACATCGGATTTTACATGTCGCATAAAAACGTAATCTACCTAGTTCGTGGTTTATATTCTCAAAGTGAAACACGTTTTTCTTAATATCTAGCTGATGCATGTGTCTTGTTTCATTTTTTTTTAAATGTGTAATCAATTTATTGATTTTCATAAAGCCAGCTATACACATAAGGCATACATTAATTTAAAAGAATCTGACACGTTTTTTTTTTTTTTTTTTTTTTTTTTTGGCCCTGAACAATGAAATGTTTTATTGGCTCTTACATTTTACAAATTAAGATAAAATACATACATGTAACATTGCAGTGAGAATACATAATCAATATTTCTAATGGGTATATAGACTTTAGATTATCTAAAAAATAATTGAAAATGTTTTGGGCTCTAACTTGTAAAAAGAAAAAAAATATTAACATACAGATCAGTTTTCCAGTTTACCCAATAATACTTGCCATTCAGTGTAAAAATCTTCTAATTTTCCCTTCGTACAATAAAGAAATTTTTTAACATATAATTTTTCCTTTAAATTTTTTCGAAAAACCATAAAGTTCAAGTTACATTGACAATTATCTTTTGCATTTCTAACAGTATAAACATAGTATTTTGCTAGCAGTAAACAATAATTCAGAACTGTGTTATAAGTATTTGTATCAATTCCAAATATCACATTTTGACATGAAATATCTTGGATTAAACATAAATTCAAACTATTCCACCAATTCAAAAATTCATTCCAAAATGTTTTAGTCCTTTCACAAAGATAAAACCTATGTTCTATTGTGTCAATTTCCTTACATGTTTTGCATGATGGTGATTCACTTATACCCATATTATATAATAATTTTCCATGTGCTATAAATCTATGAATTAATTTATAATGAAAAGATTGCAAATAAGTTTCATTATTACATAAAAAAGAAATGGAAAACATATTCTTCATGTCGGATTCTGTTATGTTAATATCAAATATATTTTCCCATTTTTTTAATACAAGTTGGTTGCTCAATCAATTGTTCTGTAATGGTCCAGTAATAATGTTTACATTATATTTTTGAAATTGGACATTTCTTATCATCTATAGAAAGTGTTAATGTATTTCTATTGAAATCAGGTTTTTGCTTTTCCCTTAAAAATTTTCGCCATTCATATGGTATTGCCATTCTAATAGACATGTAGTCCAAAAAAGGATATGTTTAAACCATAAAGCAGGACTATTTCTTCATGACTTAAAAAATCACTATTTTCACCAATAATGTCATTTACAAAAAGTATTCCACATTTATACCATTTTTTCCAGAAGATGGGTATTTTGTTAATCTTGATTTTATCATTAAACCATAAAATTTCCTTAAATATTTTAGGTTCTACACAAACATTATCATAGGTTCTAAATTCCTTCCAACAATTTAAAATGTCTCTATAAAATTGTGGTATATATATGTGAAAAAATCTATATAGCATCTTGATTGAAGTAATGTTTGTAAATTAATATCTTCTAAATAAGCTTGAAAAATCATGAACCATTTTGGGTGGTGATTATCAGAACAATACATTCTTTTAATCCAATTTAGTCTAAGTGACTTAATCTGATTTTCAAAGTTTGGAACTTTTGGAATGTTTCATTTATATTTATGCAGTCAACATTTACTTGAGAAACTGATAGTTTAAAAGGGAATCGTTTTTGTTCGATTTTCGTCCGACTATAAGATTTCAAAATCTTCAAGACTATCGTCTCCATCATTTAAACGCATGCCTTTTTCACACATATCGAAGTGATTTGATAATCAAGACTCTTTTCCACTGTTTACTTTATTTTTTTCTAGGGCGACAATGTTTTCTGGTTAATATTTGTAATTAGCTTCTATTTTTGAGACAACAAAATATTCCAATAATTCTGACATTTAACGTAAAACAATTCATTTGTAAACATAATTCAAAATCCCCTTCTTTCTGTCTTTTTCTGAAGACGCATATTTCACGTTTGATAATAAATGACAAGTTATAACTCAAATGAAAATATTTGGTCATTATTATTTTTTTTTTGCTCTGAACATCAAGATAAACAGAAGATAAAGAGGAATAAAACAGAATTTTTAAAACAATCTCTCTTAATTGATTAAGGAGAATCGACATGCATAATTTTAAATTAAGGAGATGTAATTCTGAATAAAAAAAGACTCGATATAAGATGTACATGTACTTCTTAATTATGGAGACTATGTATCAAGATGAAATTCTTAGTTTAAGATACTGGGTATAGAGATGTAATAGAGATGTAACTCTGAATGAAGGAGATTGGGTAATATATATACGTAGTTCTGAATTTAGAAGTGTGGGTAAAGACTAAAGATATATAATTCTGAATAAAGAAGACTGGGTATAGATATGATATACTTAATTAAGACTTGGTCTGGACCCGATGGTAATGGTTCTTGAGAAGATTACTTAAAAGATTTTTTATTGAATAATACAATGAGGATTGGGCAAGAAGCAAGGCCCAGGTACACCATCCCATTGTATAATAGGTCAAGATACAAAAGTAAGTAATAATACATGTGCATGATAATCAATTATATTATAATGTAAATTAAAAATTACAATCAAGTGTTATTCATCAATATTATAGTGAAGAAAAATGGCAACACTCTAACTATATACACATTATTTACACACTGCCCCAGCTCAAAAATAATACAAATATTTAGAAAAAGATATGCATGGAATTATGTATGAAATTCACACTCTTGAAATAAGTGAATATTTGATAAAAAAAATTATTTTAAAAAGGCGCATTAAGATTGCTAGCAGTGTTTCGCAACTGACAATGCAAGATGTTTTTCTTTTCTATTACCAAAGTTAAAGTATCTTCAGGGTTTTTTAGTTGCTCCTCAATTTTTGAAGCATTGCTTTAAATAGAGAAAAATGGGATACATAGATTATTACATAAAGACCTTAGGTTGTATGCATGTTGAAAAGGAAAAAAGGTTTAATCAAAGCAAACAAATAATCAGTGATTAAAATTGTGAATTTTATGGCCTCTGGTTTAAAACAGAAAAGACAAAATAGGTTGGGGTCATTCAATTTTGAAAAAAGTACCATCACTAATCATAACTATAGACTTATCATGCTTACTCTGATTACTTAATAGCCAAAGGCAGATCACAGTATCATAGACAAAAATGCAGCATACCACCCGACGGGAAACAACAGATCCTGGGGCAACATACCAGGGTTGTTCAAAAAGTTCGTGGACAATGCCGTTTCTGTTACAAAAAATTATTCTATATATACCTTTTGTTTATCACAATATTTCTTATGAAAAACCAAGTCCGATGGATTTTGTTTTTATTAATCTACTAATAACATTTTTTTTAAATCAAGGGTTTTAAATGTTGCAGATAGTGTACACGAACCTAGGTTAAAATGCCATAAACTTTGAAATGAAGCTTTTGGATTAAAGTTATTACTGAAAGTTCTAGTGCTAAGTGTTATTCATTGGCGGATCCAGAGGGGGGTTCCGGGGGTTGGAACCCCCCCTTTATTTTTTGCCAAGTGGAGAGAGAGAGAGAGAGAAGGAAAGAAGGGGGATAAAACGTTTTCCGAGAATAAATATTTGTACTAACTTAAATATGTATTTACAATGTAATAGATAGATTCTCACACATTTAGTTTTTCCATTCACCTTCACTATTACTTCTAATTAGTGAATGGTAGAAAATATTCACTTATTTCTTTATATCTTATAGTATGATATGTAACATGCGGGGTTAAATTTAATATTAGATTGCCGCGATCTTAATTTGGCTGTGTTGCCTATATACAAGTATGTACCATTTTTTCTTAAATCAAATCCTTTGAAGGAACTAATTAAACATTTAATTCTTTTTTTCTACCCATCCCAAAAAGAATTTTCAAATTCTTAAAAGAAAATTCATTGTACTCTTCGGAAATGCTGCAAATCCATTCCATTATAAGGCTTCAGTAATTTTTGAAATGTGTTACTTTTTTTCGGACTGGGGGTACAAAGATATTATTTTCCACAATCTTATATCTTTTCATACGCGTGTGTGTGAATCTTTGCTTGAGAGTGTGTAGGTGGGGGTTGGGGGGGGGGTTGGGGGGGGGGTTGGAGGGACTCAACCCTGAAACCCCCCTTTCAAAAATTAATGGATCCGCCCCTGTTATTACTTACTTATTACTAGTATTTTTTAATATAAAACAAGTCGAAGCTTAATAAAAATTATATGGAACACAAATTTAAAGGCTAAAATCATATTTTGATATCTTCAGTATCGACGACTATATAGAAAGTGAAAATACTAAACAAAAACCGTAACTAATATGAGTAATAAATCGGCAGCCAAAGTGACGTCGACCGTCCGAAGGGGAGAGTGTCCGATCAAAAAATATGTTTGAATACGGTTGAAACAACGTCAGAGAGAAAATGTTTCTTCAAATAACTCAAAATTATGAGAATATATACTATTTTTGATAGAGTGTGAGACAAATACCAGGATTTGAAAACACATGTTATTTGATGAAAAGGGATATATCTATTCCTGACATTGTTATAAACCTAGCACAACATCAGACTGGACATTGTAGTCTGCATATACGAATTAATTATATTGATGACGCTTGTAAATGATTGTGTATTGTTTTTAATTTTGAAAATTAAATAAATTATAATTTTTACATAAATAATTAAATATTATTGCCAGCACTTTGCAATGGGAAATGATAAAGAAGATGATGTGTTTGTCCATAAACATGTATCAAAAAATCAAAATCAAAATGTTTGACGTAATAATTAATGAAAATGGTGTAACGTCATACTGGTCGATTCGCACTATCCACGACCATTAAAGACCCCAATTTTTTTCCAAAACTGTAACGTTCCATCAATAAAAATTAAATCTTCTTGACTTGGATTTCCATAAGAAAATATTTTGATATACATTAGATATATAGAAACCATTAATTTTAACAAAAACTTCACTGTCCACGAACTTTTTGGACAACCCTCGAATATCAAAATTTTCCAAAACACACCTTTGCTCTTCATAAATGGTTGAATAATTCCAAAGAGGGGATTCAAAGCATAAATTCATTTTCTGTATATAATCATTAGAAACCTCCTTCTTAGTACCCTGACTCATGGCATGAATCTCATCATTTTGAACAGACATTATAACTATGTACTTAAAGCATCGGCCTAAAACCAGGAGCAAAAGAGAAAATTTTCAAAGAATTAAGGTTTCGTCAAAGATCAACATGTCTAAAAAATTATTTTTACGATTGCTCCAAAACTGTGTGTGGTATGAAGTCAAAACGTTAACATTTTGAAAATATATCACTGATTAATAGATAGAAAGTATCACTTGATAACACATATTTTTAAAAAGATATTTTTTGAGAAAAATTGTATCAGAAAATGTGCATATCTTTTAATAAATGCACCTGCTTAATTCTGTCCTTTTTGTGAAAACCAACATTGTAAAAATGATATATGTTTATCATTGAAGGGCAAGTTGGACGTGAATGGTCTCTGAAAGGCTGTTATTGAAAACATGACATGTATAAAGACAAGACCCCTATAGAATCTGCCATTTGCAGTCTACTTTCACTTTCAAGTCTTAACATTTCGACAAAATAAACAGGGAAAACAACTTTCCAGAGGCTATCCAAGTCCAACTTGCCCTTCATTGATAAACATATTTTGTTTCTGCAATGGTGGTTTTCATTAAAATAACGGAATTAATTAGGTGTATTTTTTTGAAAATATATGCAAATTTTAGAAGAATTTTTCTCAATTAATATTATTCCAAGTATTTTTTTATTAAGTGATAATTTCTATCTGTTCATCAATAAACAATTTATAAACTGTAAAAGTTTTAACTTTCTACCTTACATAGTTTTGGGGCTATTGTAAAAAATAATTTTTTGGACATGTTGACCTTTGACGAAACCTTAAGCCATTTTCACTATATAATCAATAGAGCCTCGTCCTTATACACCAGAACCTCTGACCCAGGGGCCTAAAATTCATAAATTTGGAAGAGGCATCCTTCCATAGTCCGTTTGGGATATGATATCCCAAACAGGCTATAAAAATGAAAAAAATTACAGTGCAATTTTTTTTTTTTGGGGGGGGGGGGGGCTATATAGTTCATAAATCCACATCAGGGCACTTAAAAAGGAATAATTTTTGTTTACAAGTTCGCTTGTATGCCCGTTGTTTAGGAGATTGATCCCTTTGAAGTTCCTTAACTTCTTGGGGATGGATCTAACAAATGGTTGGGTTGCAGAAAAACTTGCTCACCAAAAGTTATTCCTTTTTAGTGTCCTGATGCGGATTTATGATTTTTATAGCCAAATTAAAAATTTTCAATTTTTGCACTGAAAATTATTAGTCCATTTGAGATATTATATCCCAAACGGACTATTTTATCCCATTTGGGCGATTGGTCCCAACCTGATAAAATTAAAACATAATATACTCAGAGATAGAGCAGAAGAAGCAACGAATTTGCATTTCCAGTACTAAATATTCAGTAATGCAACAAAGGAACCCCTGATATAATGACAAAATTCGAGTGGGTGGGGCTATGTCATATTTCACAGGTGATTCCTTGCCACAAGACCTACAAAGGGTACTTTAAAATTTGACTTCTTGTCCTGTAAGTTTGACCCAGCTTTATCAAAACCTTTACCAAATCCACACATTTTGAAAACAGTTAATGCTAAGGCTTTCATACGTTACAAGTGTATCCATGATGAGAAGACATTTTAATTGGTTTAAATTTATTTGACCTTGAATTAAGTGGTTGACCCACCATTATAAAACTTAAACCTTGGCCAAAGCTTTTGAAATCTTAGTCCGAGAACTTTCATATTTTGCAGGTGTTCTTGTGACAGGAATTTCCTGAGGGAACCAAAACTTTCTACCTTTTGACCTTAACCTGAATTTGAAACCCTTGCTTTAAGCAGCCAGGCGGCATATCAGTGTTTCACATATACACAAGCACATCTTGTTTTCAATGTACAAAAGAAAAGCGGAATGCAATTTTAGTGCTTTATTGTGCTTGTACTATTTAAATTATATAAAAAATTGTTTTTATTGCACAATCAAGAAAACACAATAAATCTGAGGAACTTTTGAGACTGCAATATATTTTAAACAGAAAAAAAAAATTATAAGCACATTTTACAAAAATAAATAACTATTATATTAAAGGGCTATTTACCTGTGTGATTATTTACCTGTTTAACTTTGAATCTGTGTGACTTTACACCTATGTTATTTCTAACCTGTTTTACTATGTATCTGTGTGACTATTTACCTGTTTGACCTTCTGTTTTAAATATTGAGAAATTATTTTAAAGAACAATAAAACAAGTCATACAAAAAGACATCTTTGTATAATTTAAGGTCAAATGTTCATCCCTGATTCTATCAAAAAACAAATACAATACTAAAACTAATACTTATATAAATGGGACTATATACCAGTTCTAGAAATTAATAACTTCTCAACTTTATCCATGACAATGATCAAGATAGAAATGATTTATTTTTAAATGCATATGATGATTTAGTAATGTACTAAAATTTGAACTCGAATATTCATTTTTTCAGTTCATTTGATCCAAAATAATATTTTTCATTTGTCTGAAGATAAATAAATTAGCTCCACTTTCAACTTTTTTTCATTTAATTATGTACAACTATTGTGTAACTAAAACTTGAACATAATTCAAAAAATTCTCTGATATCATAATGTTTTATCCATATGCAATATCTTATTTTTATTTCAAAGTGCAATAACTTTTGAAACATACATTCTGAGCACCAATTTTTGAAGAAAAAAAACATACAAATATAAAAGAGAAAGAGTAAAAAACCAAAAGACAGACAAAATATAAAGGACCTTACAATATATAATGTATGTAAACCCACATTTCTTGACAGTGAAAAATAAGACCTTTCTGTGTGGGACTTAGGTTGAAAAAAAAACAACAAACACAGAATGTCAAAATGTTCTTAAACAAGGTGACGCACATCTGTGGTCTTAAAAAACAAAATCAAACTAACAAAACTACACATTTAAAGTGCTTAAACTAACTTTCATTATGCAGACAAGTGAATGATATCCTTTAAAAAACCCTGCAAAATATTCATGCCATTTCAAACAGTATTTTCAAAACTTAAAAAGGGCCACTTGTATCTTCTTTAAATTTTACATAATAATAAAATAAAGACATATATGGAGGTTTCTTGATTTTCCTATTATTTTTCCATCATGGATTGAAACATCACATCATAATTGGATTAAATCTCTCTTTTTATATTTTTTTTCCATTTGACGATTTAATTTTTTTTAACAATAATGCCATGTTCAAACTGATTTCATTTCCTGTTATTTTGCCTTCATGTATTGCAATATCATGCCATAATTGGAGTATCTCTCTCTCTCTTTAAATTATTAAAATAGGTTTGCTCACCTGGCCATTTATGTTTAAAAAGAAAAAAAATATGTTATTTCAAACTTATTTCTTTTCCTGAACTCTCTAGCAATAAAAATAAATTTGAATACCTTTACAAAGTCAATGAGAAGTAACTCTTGCTGTGAAAAACTCATTATGCACAAGTTATTGATAGAAGTATTTCTATGTAAAAAAAAATGTTTTGACAAGAGAGGTAATTCAAACAATGGCTAATTCCTCCTCTACTGTTTATTACAAAAGTTGTCTCCTCTAAATTCCTTGCTCATTAGACCATGTATCTACTAGCTGTACGTCAATATATTTTCACCACATCTTATTTTCACGAGATAAATACAGTCATTGACTCTTTCTGAGCAAAAAATTATTTTAGCAAATTTTGGCTATTGCTCTTTAAAATCTTTAGAAATAACAATATATTATTATATGCAAGAATTAAATTTCCACAAGCACACTTTTTCGTGTAATTTTGTGAAGATGAAGTTCCCATTAATATTAATTGATAAACAGTATTTTAAATGAAATTATTTTCACTTTTTAAAAAAGTTTTGCATAAATAAATGCCTTTATTACAAATTTTTACTTACAATTCACCAATCTCTTCATAATATCCATGTTATCACCCATTCACACAAAATGAAAATAAATACAAACACACTATTTCACACACCCCTCTCTGACCCTCCTTGTATTTTCACTTTCACATCTTTAAGTCTTCTAAAGCCCTGAGCTCTGACTACAACTTTGTCTAACACCTTACTTTATTCTATTTTCTTCCTTCATCATCTGAGTTTTTGCCAATCCCAGCTTTTCAGAAATCACAATCTGCTGCCATTTTATTCCTTTTTGACGTCAGGTCCTGACTTTACACCCTCCCTGTTGTTAGACTCTATCCTATTCTCTATTTCCTATGTTTACCCATGTCTTACGGCGGCACAGTAAACATAGATCTGTTTATATACTCTACAATGTTTGGTATCCAGTCACGTAGAAAGGTCATGACCCTCATACTGATGTAAGGGTGGTAGATTTCTCTCTGTCTCCTGGCACCACCTTTTATTATCGCCAGGGCGGTGTCACTCGGCGTTTCCGCTGGTAACTTGGCCAGAAGGAAGTGTTGGCCATAATCTCGAAGACCACGAATTGCATTCTCTGTACCTGTTTTTAAATAAAGTATATATTACTGGTTAATTACAGTAAAACTTGTCATATTCTGACATTTAATGTTTAATTATGTTGGTTATTATAATGTTTCAGTAAAACTTCAAATTAATGTTTGATTTTAGGAAGGAGAGGTCAAGGTCACAGGAATGGTTAAAGTTAAAAAGATACTGCAATGAATAGCCATCATTGAGTTTCAGCAATATGTGAATATGAATGGCGTCAACGTCCATTATTCTTTAATAACTTTTTTCAAGTTAAAGTGACTCTTTTTCTGTCCCTCGGGTGTTAAGTAATAAACTTTTTTAGAATAACTTACCAACGAGTCCTATGACACACAGGGTGATGGAGACCTCACATCCCTTGAGTTTAAATTCCTGTCGCAGGGCACCAAAAAATCCGTCCAGAGCAAATTTAGTAGCAGAGTAGACGGCAGTGAAGGGTTGTCCTATCTTCCCTAAAAATAAGACAAATTGTATTATACCTTTACTTACTATAGAAAAACTTTTTGTCAAATTTTCAAACCATTATTTCTTTACATGCCAGTAAATTAGCTGAGCATTGGGAGTTTTTTTTTTGGTGGCATCAGGTTTTGAGAGGTCACCCGAGGAGGAGGAACTTTTACCTGCAAATGAAGACACCATTATACAGCTACCACCACATGAGGTGGGACCCTTACCAGGCAATGAAGACACTACAATGAGGCTGCCATTAAATTAACCACTATATAATGTGGTATACCCTTACCTAATAGTGAAGACATCACAATGAGCTGCCATTAAATTAAACACCACATGAGGTGGTACTCTTACCTGCCAGTGAAGAGACCACTATGAGGCTGCCATTAAATACCACCACATGAGGTGGTACTCTTACCTGCCAGTGAAGAGACCACTATGAGGCTGCCATTAAATACCACCACATGAGGTGGTACTCTTACCTGCCAGTGAAGAGACCACTATGAGGCTGCCATTAGAAGCCACAAGATGAGGTAGTGCGTGAGAGGTGAGGTGGACGTAAGCCTTGAAGTTGACATCCACGATTTTATCCGTCAGGGAGAGATTCTGTGGTGACCCGTCCCACATACCCAGGGGGATAGGCAGTATGTGGTTCAGGACCAGTATGTCTATCCCTCCAAGTCTGTTGTACGCCTCCTAATGAAGACAATAAAACATATATATCACAAAGTCTGTCATAGGCCTCCTAATCAAAATGATAAAAACAAATTGAAAAAAAAAAACGAAAAAAAAGTCCTCCTTAAACTTTCTCTTTTCTTTTCATTAGATAATACAATCAACCAAAACATTTCTGATTTTTATTTTTTTTTTATGCATATTTTTGTTGATCTTAAGTTTTTATTGTAAACTGGTTACAAATGTTAAAATTCTTTAAGCCATCTTCCATTAGCGCTTTTTTTTTTAGATCTGCAACTTTCCTATTTGTTTAAACAAAAGAGCAGGGGCATAGCAACGGGGGGGGGGGGGGGGGGGGGGCCCCCCACTTTTTTTCCCAACCTTACTTATACAATAGGAAATGTTAATTGAAAGCATGGTCCCCCCTTCTTTAGTGATGTACCGAAAATGTAGTATTAGTATTGGTTCTGAAAGTAGTTGACACTGAGAAAAAGTTTACCTACTTTGGATCTGAAACCTGTATAAACAGTAAACAAACATATTTTTTGGTTTGGCCTAATAATGCTAAAGTGATAAATAGCTAAAGGTGTTTGAAAAAAGATATTGGTGAATTATATAGGTACTTTAGATCTGAAACCTGTATAACTTCTTTTGTTGCCGACATGTTGACCATATCTGCTGCTTTGTAGAAATATTTGCCGTCCTTCGGACCGAGATCTTTACAGCGAGCCACGACCTGAAACAGATAACTGACAGCCTGAAAATCAGTACATACTGGGACATCATAAACTAAATTTTATTTGTGTGCCAGAAAATTTCGCAAGTTCTGTCACCTAGTTTATCTGGTGAATAGAAATCGAAGCAAAATCAGTACATAAATAGGCACAACGCAAACTAAATTTAATATGTGTGCATGAAAATTTCACGAGTTCTGCCACACAGTACATCTCATGAATATAAATCGAAGGGAAATAAGTACATAAATAGGCACACTGCAAAATATATTTTATCTGCGTGCGAGAATATTTCACAAGTTCCACAATCTACTTTAACTCCTGAATATAAATTGATGTGGCATACCATACAACTTTTATTCACGTGTGAGAAATATTCTCAAGTCTCACGACCTAATTTAATTAAAAAAATAAAAATAGATGCAAACCAATCATTTTGCCAATAAGTATTTGTAGAAAACCCTTTCTCAGTTGGAAACATTAATTGTCACAGGGTGATTTCAAACTGACAAATCGCGAATAAAAGTTGACACGAGTTGTTTTACAGTTTTCAAAATCTACGGCAATCACTAGGTATCATATATAAAATACATGGTTACTGTCTTGGAATATATGTGATATTTGGGCAAAGGTAAGAAAACGTGATAAAGGGCAAGTCTTGCCGAGCCCTCTTACGTTTTCGACCCGAACCCAAATATCGCTTATATATCAAGACAGTTATCAAGTATTTTGTTTATCATGCAACAAAATTTTACATTTAAACATCCAAAAAAAGCTTTTTTCAACTGATTTAGACACTCCTCTGCAGTTGAAACTATGACGCCATGGCGTTAACATTGGAATATACATGAATTCACAACGCTTTTAGAACGTCGGAATACATGCATGAGGCTTTATTAGGGCAGTGACCGTATAAAGCTTTGGTTTATTAGGCGACCTTTATTAGGTCAATGCAAGGGGTAGTTGCAGGATAAATGGAATTGTTTTGTCAACAGTATTCATAAATTAGTGTATTATTGTCTGTGCAAAAGCCACTATTTTCAGTACACATACAGTATAATCTGAATTGAGAAAAAACAAATTTAACAGCAGACTCAAAGCACATTTTTTAAAAATATTTTCTAATAACTAATTTTGGGATAAAACCCTAAGTTTATTCTAGACAAACCAAAGCACTAGATTCCTGTTCCACTTAAGGAAGCTAACCTGCACAGGAAATTAACAGTTATCAGAGAACAATAGAAAGAAGGTCAAAAATATCAAGTACAGTACACTCTACTGTTCATACTTAACGTGTAGACAGTTTTCATGAGGACTTCACCATAGTTCTGATGTATAGAATATTTTATGAACAGCAAAGTGCATGCTCTGCTCTAAATGGATTACAAGACTTGAGAGGCAATGTAGGCTTCATCATGATACATCCTTATCTTTTCAATATAAATTTATTTAAGAATTAAAGTCCGCGTTTTCGTGAATGTTGCAGAATAACCTCCGAGGTCGAGAAATGTTGTTTGAAAGATAAAAGCCGAGGCGTTAGCCGAGGCTTTTATATTTCAAACAACATTTCGAGATCGAGGAGGTTATTCTGCATCATTCATGACAACAAGGACATTATTTCAATTCTACCAAGACCGAAAAATACGGCTGATCGTTTCCTCTATAGAGAAACGAATTAGGTCACCATGTCTCGATTACGCTGTTTTATTTAACACCAGAAGTACAATTTGTTTGCTTACCTGTGTTAGGAATGCAGACGATCTGAGCTTTGGTTACATTGAAAATAACCTTTTTTAAATTACAAATGTGTTTGTTATATGTATTGATCAGTTAAAACGAATATACAATAACACAATCATGTTCCTGTTTTACTGCTAAAATCACGTTGTTTAATGTGTAGGGAGGTCTGTGGAATAGCCCCGCTTAGCTAAAAAAACCGTCTTCATCAGCAACTTTATGAAATTTACAATGTTTATTTTCTTATAAAGACGACATATCGATGCGGTCTAAACAAGTATTTCATTCTACAGCCAAACATGCATTTGAATTTTTTTAATTTGATACATGTTTCTGATCTGATAATTTTTTGATGACGTTCGTGATCTATTGGAGAATAATGTCCGGCGGCTTCCTTTCATGTTTTGAATTATCGTGGTAGAATATATTTTAATTTCATAAAAACACTAATCAGTATTCTTTTCTTAAAGAACAAGGGACTGAGAAGCAAGCTCATAATCCTTCTGGTCACTAATATATATATATATATAGACAAGTGTACCTGTTTGAGTATATTCTCTCTCCGTGCTGTTACGAGTACGTCGGCCCCCATACGCGCGTAGTGATACGCTATCTGTTCACCTATTCCTGTGGAGGACCCCGTCACAACAACTTTTTTTCCTTTTAGTACATCTAAAAGAAAAAAAACAACTGTGCTGTATGATAAATTATAATGTACAGTTTAATTCTGAATCAAATTATATTTCATGCTGTTTACTCTTGATGTCTGTAACAGTGCCTATAATTGAGGCATTACTATAAACAAGCTTTTATTCCTTTGTGTTTGTGGGAAATATACTTGAGTTTCAAAACCTACTTTAAGCAGCGTACATTAATCGCCGCGGACCAATTATTTTGCTTTGTTTTTGAAGAACACTTTTCCTTATTCGTGAAAATTAAATGTTGCAGACCGATTTCAAACTGACAAATTGCTAATAAAAGCTGACACAAATAACAGTTGGTTTACAGTATGTGTCTGTATACCTGATCAACACATGGGGATCAAAGTTGGGGGATGCTCTCCTCACGTAGGCATCCTGATCCCACCTCTAGTGTCTCTAGGGTAATTTAAAGAAGCTGATAAAGCTTCAAAGCTAGGCTTAGCGATGTGCAGGAGCATGGAACACTGTGACTAGGGTAAAATAAAGAGAGAAAATCAAATCGTACCTGGGTTAAAGTCATCGATCAGCCAGTACCCTACCAAGACTCCTATGAACAGGGCAAAGATCTTCTTCCACATAATACCACGGGGTCACTCTAGAATATAAAAGAAAAGAAGTGAAGATTCAACTTTAAATAATGCTGCATGGTCACTGCATAAGGAATTTTTTTGTAATAATTTATTGACCTTCATTGCAGACCAATTTAACAGCCAAGTTATACTTGCAGGTCAAATCTAAATTCGATCCAAAACCTGTATCCATCATTAGAAATATTATAATTGCTTGTAAATTAAAGGCCAGATGTACTTAAAAAACTAAATTAAAAGCCATCCAATCCTAAATAAGGTACATTTGAAAGTCTGCAAAGTTATTCTTGACCTTTTGATGTTTAATAACAACTGGCCTTGACTTAATGTGAATTTAAACTATTCTTTTATTTCACAATTGTCTTGCAGTCAACTTAAACTAAAAGGTCAGGTGCCATAAATACAGTTTAAATATGTGAGCATAACAGTGAAATAAACATTTTGAAAAACAAAGATAAAATGTAAATAAGATTTCTTCTCCCTGGTCCCATAGAAAAAAAAAATCCAGTCAAACCTGTTCTTTACTCCTTCACAGTCCACCCTAGTCCGTTTGATATACAGTTTTATCTTTAACAGTCAGATATTCAATATTGGAGAGAGACGTCTTAATTCAGTGTGTGAGTTAGCATTGTTTACTGGAGAGGGGGAGATATAGGTATAGATATATAACGCTAGGTAAATGTAGATTATACTTAAGTAAATTTAGACACCTAGACAAAATCTGTGTCATCTTTGTGGTTTATACCCGGTGTTGTTAACTCTGAAGTCCATGCAAGAGAGGTTCATTTTACTGATAAAATTAAACATGACATTGCCAAGGACACATATTGAATGCTCTTCTATGAAATACATTCAAAATGCTACAGTTTTGGTCTGATTTCAATGTAACTTGGCACACAAGTAGACTACACTTAGATAGATAATTCTGCCAAATGGTTAATGAAATTTCGATGAATAATAATTCTACAGGGCCTCAATAACTATAAATACACCCATATCTATTCCTCCAAGATTTTATGCACATTTTAGGTTGTAATGTCCAAGTACACTGGATATCAATGATTTTTATAAATATAAAGTTCATATCTAGTTATAAAGTAAAACAAAATCCTAAAACCAATTGCAATGAAAAAGATTTTCCATTTTTGAGCTCACCTGAGCCGGAGGCTCAAGTGAGCTTTTCTGATCAAAATTTGTCCATCGTCTGTTGTTGTCGTTGTTGTCATAAACTTTTCACATTTTCCTTTTCTTCTCAAGACCCACTGGGCCAATTTCAACCAAACTTGGCACAAAGTATCCTTGGTTGAAGGGGATTCAAGTCTGTTCATATGAAGGGTCATGTCCTTTTCCAAGGGGAGATAATTATGAATTAGAGAAAAATTAATGGCATTTAAAAAAATCTTCTCCTCAGGAACCACTAGTTCTGGAAAGATAAAACTCATGTGGAATCATCCTCAGGTAGTGTAGATTCAAGTTTGTTCAAATTATGACCCCCCGGGCTAGGGTGGGGCCGAAATGGCTGACCCAAATTTTACATAGGAATATATAGGAAAAATCTTTTAAAATCTTCTTCTCAAGAACCACTGGGCAAGGAAAGATGAAACTCAGGTGGAATCATCCTCAGGTAGTGTAGATTCAAGTTTGTTCAAATCATGACCCCCAGGGCTAGGGTGGGGCAAAAATGGCCGATCAAATTTTTACATAGGAATATATCGGAAAAATCTTTTGAAATCTTCTTCTCATGAAACCACTGGGCCAGGAAAGATGAAACTCATGTGGAATCATCCTCAGGTAGTGTAGATTCAAGTTTGTTCAAATCATGACCCCCAGGGCTAGGGTGGGGCCAAAATGGCCGATCAAAGTTTTACAAAGGAATATATCGGAAAAATCTTTAAAAATCTTCTTCTCAAGAACCACTGGGCCAGGAAAGATGAAACTCATGTGGAATCATCCTCAGGTAGTGTAGATTCAAGTTATATATCCAAGGGATATATAGGGAAACCTTTTTAAATCTTCTTTTCAAGTACATGTACTTCAAAGCTATGATTAGTGATATTTATATGGAATCATCCTCCTGTAGTGTAGATTCTAGTTTGTTCAAATGATGAACACCTGGGGGGTTTAAATTAAGCCCCCCCCCCACCCCAGTAAACTTTCAGTTCTGATCTGATATGTGCTTTTTCCTAGCTGATGTGTTCAGGTGAGCACTGTGGCCCCTGGGCCTCTTGTTTTCATTTTCTAACCCCTTTTCTTATGGTATTACTTAGCCCATCTGAGTTATTTACACACCATTTACAAAACATATTGAAACAGGGAGTTCTATTTTTAGTCCTAATATTTAGACACATGCAAAAATACATCACACATAAAGAAAAAAACCTTTCACAAGTAATTCTGAAATTTAAACTTTCTAAAATAAAGAACAAAAAAAAACCACTCGGTCATTCAACATGGTTAAAGTGAAGGTCAAGGTTACAATCTTGACCAATAACGATGCAAAGTTTCCAAAATTCATAATAGTACTCACTTGTGAATTTTGAATTGACATTCCCCTTTTTAACTTACTCTTAATCTCCATAAATCATATTCCATAAATCATATTCCATTAAATCGGCAGAATATTTTAAAACACACAATTACTTTACCTTGTTTTAATTGAGATCAAGGACAATTATTTTTTACTGTGCTGATCAAGGCCAGCCGGCACATCATTTAAGTAAAACAGTTCACATGAAGACCTCAAAGATTTAAGAACTTTTTTTTTTAGTTTGGAGAACAGTTCTCAACTATTCAAAATTATTGATAAGTTATTGAATTATAAGACATGTAATTCAGACATTCTTCCTCCACTGAGGAACCAGTCTTGGAGGCCCATTAAATTTTTACACTGTCAATCAAAGGCAGTCTGCTACTAAAACGATCATAAAACCAACATAAAAAAATTCCTCTCCTAATCTGACAATTTCTGGAATTATTGAAACACTTATTTCCCTGTTAAACGAGGCGTTAACATATTTCTTACAGAGTCAAAACACATTCCTGCACTAATTTTTTGGGATCCACCCACTCTGAGACACAGTTGTTAGATCCACCAATGCAGAGATGCAATTGTTGGATCCACTCTTTGAGAGCTACCATGCCTTTACACTTTTGCAGTCATACATTTTAATAATTAAATTGAATATTGTTTCACATGATTGTCACTTTGTTGAAAATGTTCTTATTACCTTTTTAACCCAGTCTAGATAATTTGTTTTTAAAATACTTTCTCTTTCATGGATTGAATATTTTATCATAATGATGACACTTTGTAATGTGACATTAGCTAAGAATTATATACTTCTCTTCCTTAATTAAGAATAAAGGAGAAAAAAGGTTGGATTAGGAATCTATCTGTTTTTTTTTTTTTTGTTGTTTTTTTTGGTCATTAACAATTAATTTCCCTTCCCTTAACAGGAATAATTTATTTTTCACACTCCTACACAGGTTTATATATATATAATTATTTTTTTTAGGGGGGCGGGGGTTAGAATAAAATTATGTACATTTAGGTAATGATCTTACAAATTGAGTCAATATGACCAGAAAAATGTCCCAGTTGATCATTTATTAGTTATACAACAAACAGGTAAACATTGAACCTCTTGTTTGTCAACAGGACCTTGGGATTTTCAATAGTTTTTGAAGGACTTTAACACAGGTAGATATATGACTTACCTGAGTTTTACCTGTATAAATATTTGTCAGACTTCATCAAAGATCATGTACTGGGACATTTAACATTTTATGTTAAAAAACTTTGTGTTTATTACCAGCTTTCGGTGTTAAATAGAATTTATATTACATGCGAGAAAATGCTATTATTATTACTTTTCATTTCTCCTAAATGAAAAAAAGAAATCCCATTGCTTCAGAGGATTTACAAATTGTAAATATTTTACTTTAACATAATTATAATGAATTACAAATTTCAACAATATACTGAAATTTTATCATTTTTAGAAGATAATTTAAGAGATGAAAGCATGCAGAGACAATTACACTGACAAATAGACTGACAGAATGAAAACATATGAAGTGAGAGATAGTAGCAAGTTAAACAGACACAGGGAAAGAAAGAGAGATTAAGAGAAAGAGAATGAAAGAGTGAGATAGAAATATTACAGAGAGACAGCTAAAAATTGGCACAGGGAAGGGAGAGAGAAAAAGAGAATACAAGAGTGAGATAGAAATATGAGTATGAGCACATAGGGATGGAGAAAGATTGAAAGAGAGAGAAAAAAAAAAGAGAGATGGGGAAATGGGGATAAATTGAAATACAAGGAGAGAACGAAAAAGAGATGCAAGTTTTTAATAATTTCAAATATAAGTATAAACACCATACCAGTCTAACAGAGAATCTCCATGCACTGCTATATCACCCATTATAATGACTCCGCCTGTGTCACAACATAAGAATGGACCCCCATAATGTAACAACAAAATTATTTCTTATATTAAAAAAAATTAGACTTTATATCTAGCTCCCGGCGAGATTTAATTATTACCTATCTCTATTTATACTTTATATATCATTGTACCCATTACTCAAAGACTCAATACACATTTCAAAATTAACGATTTCATCTCGGTAGAGAAGTAAAAATTTAAATTCCCCCTTTTCATTCATTTCACTTCATTAGATCTCTGCGGAGCATTTATTGAGTATATCAATAAACCTGATGTATATACTTCACTGTATGTACAAAGTACTTTAAATCGCGGTGATCTGAATGAAGCAGAGCACACAGACACATATATTGTTAACATGAGGCATACGTCACCTAAACTCTTACTATCAAGACACTAAAATTTTGTACCTCAAAGCAATGTGCTTAAATTATATAAATGTTGTTCTATTATGTTTTCATTGAAATTTCTCTACCATGCTGAAGCATAATTATTATAATTAATTGGATGCTGATAATGGGAAAAAAGTGTCAATTAATTCAACAGTTTCTTAAAGATAAATTTATAGTTTGTGGGAAATTTCTTGACTGAAGACTTCATCTATATCTGCTCATTTTTTTTCTTCTAAAAGTTTTCTTCAAAGAATAAGAAGGTTGTTCCTACTAAAATTGATTCTCTACATCTTCAAGTAGATTTAAAAGAGATGCTAGAAATTCAAATGCTGAAAATTATACCTGATAAATTTTCCTCTTTAAACAGGGGCTAAAGGACAAAATAAGAACACATTAGAACTGAATCACATTTGATTAAAATCAAAGTATTATTGAGAAGAAATTCCTGGGAATGATCCTCTCAGATAGCCTGACCGCCCCTTTAATATTAAGACAGCGGAGCTGGTTTTATTTCTGCGATCAATGGCCTTCCCCGCTGATAACAGGCTTATCTCCTTAATGGGCTGACTACAGGGGTAATTTACTGTGGTATACACCTTTATCTACAGGAGATTCCTATACAAGCATCTTAAGGAAGCTGCTCTAGGTGCTCCTGAATTTTTTATCTCCTAACACAAAAGATTCAGAGTCAGTATGTTAAATTAATCTGTTTCATCATTTAATGGGCTGATGTTTCAATGAAATCCTAATTTTAGACATGTCTGTAACTATATAACAGCCTTCCTTTACATATTTAACCTCCTCTGGTATTTAACGTGCATTTTTTAAGTGATTGAGGCTTCTTTTCCCTATCTCATCTCTTTCATAATTATTAAGACAGCAACTTTTGGATAAAAGGTTAAAGGACAATGTTCATCCAAAGTGTTACACTGAATTCTCCAGCTTTTTGCATTTGTCAAATCACCACAAGAAGCAATATGGGGAACAACTACACTCACTCAGTGAGGATACTCACTCCTCCAGGGCACCTGATCCCACCCCTGATGTTTAAGAGGTCCGTGCTTGCTCGGATTTGTATTGTATGAATGAACTCTAATGAATTGATGCTTTTTTCATTTCCTGTGACTTTTTTATATGTTTAAAATTTAAGAGATATTAGCAAATATGTCCCTGGCACCTTGTTATGAGCATGAGCAATCCCCTAATGTTTATAAAGCTGTCAAATGCAGTCCATAATTAAGACAGTTAAAATGGAAAGCCTTGTAAAAGTTAAAATCACAGATGAACAAAATATAAATATACCAATCATTAATGTGCTTCTGGAATTCATTCATTCATTCATTTATTCTTTATTTCCACTATTACAGTGATTAATGAAAATTGAACAAACACACAAAAAAGGATATCACATATGAGATAAACAGATGAATTGCATGCAAACACACACACATAAATATATATAGAGAAAAAAAAATATTTACAATGTTTTAGATCACAAAATCATTTGGGATCATTACTTTTTAAACAAAATATAGTAATTTAAGGCAAATATTTTTTTATTATATAAAAATACCAAGGTAACAAGGTGCTTCTCATTCCTGGAAATCTCAATAACTGCATGAATTGACTTAGGGACTCTCTAGGATATCTAGCAGCACACAACACTCACCAGACTAAATATCAGTGCAGGAAATATAATGTGATTAGACTCCACCTTAAAGTAGCTTACACCTCCCATATAATGCTGTTCTGCTGTCAAAAGGTACAAGACAACATGCTTACTGTGCAGAAAATTTTGAAATAATAATGACGGTGCGACCGTTATGGCAAGCACAGATATCCTATTTATTTTAATTTAGATCGGACTCGTCAAACTGCACGTGACATTTGGTGCGTCTAGACTCTGACGTCATATGACGTCTTATGAGAGTTAAATTTCCAAAAAAGAAGCCTGAACAGTGCTGAAAGTAAATGAAGAAGGTTTCGTTTACTTAATTTAGCTTCAATATTTATCCATTAAATCAGGGCATGTTTACTTTTAGTTGAACTTTTGCTGCTATTCTCGCGAGAACGTAGCTTTAACAAGTGATGCATTGTGGGTCCAAATTACTGCGACAAAAAATTCTATCGAATGAATGTGCAGTAGTCTGAATTTTCTCTTCGCACAGGCATTGCTTTAAGAGCTCACAGTGACGAGCGGCGCCCAATATTATACAATTGATCTATTAATGTATTACAGTTCAACCTTGTTATCTTGAAGCTTAGACTTGATGGAAGCAAGAAAAAAAATTCTAGGTGTCTGAGGATTCCAGATTTTGGGGTAAAATTATAAGAAGTTATGACTTCCAAATTACTTTAAGAAAGCCTTGGCATTAAAAATATCAGTGTTTAAGATTTAAAATACCTCGACTGCACACCTTAAATAACTTTAAAGGTGAAAATTTTATATAAAAACTTGATTTTATATCTCTTTGTTATTTCAAGATTCTTTGTCTTTTTTTGCGAACTCATAGATTTCTGATTTTATTCTCTGTGGAATATGTTTCTCTTTTTTTTCAGAGGACCCTGGATTTCTGATTTTATTTTCTGTAAAGGTCTGCAAATTGGAGGTCTGCAAATTGAAGAGCAGGTGTGATTTTTCAGCAATTTTCCCCAAAATATAGAAAGATTAAATAGACTTCAAGATACTGAAGAAATAAATAAAATTAACTTACAATGTATTTAGACAGACGAAGACAGACATATAGATAGGAGTGACTTTAAATGAAAAAAGAAAAAAAACAAACACCTGATACCAACTGCTGTCTTTTCAACATCGCAGACCCTTTTTTTCACAATTAGTTTGACAAGAATAAAAAAAAGAATCTTAAATTTTTACCAGTTTTTGTCTTTTCAACAGAGCAAAAACTTTTTTTCATAATCAATTTGACAAGAATAAATTAAAAATATTAATTTTGTGCAAGAGTATCTAAAATTGTGAGAATTTTAACTTGGCAGTTTCTTTATAATTATCTATGATAGTAACTCTTTTGCTTGAGTAAGGAAGCAATCATACTCAATATCCATTAAAATACAGGTATTACAAACTTTTTTTTATGGAAACAATAATTTCAAATCTTACTTCAACTTCTAGAAAAACAGAATTTTTACCTCTTCAAACTTCAAAATTCTTACCAACGACACCTTAAAACACAAGCCCAAAATCCTGAGAACATTGAATTAATCATTACGGTGTTATTTCTAAGACTTCTCATCGCCCCATTAATTAGAGATCATTCTTTTTACTTCCTTACGGATTACCTAAATCAATCAATAACCAATTCACCGAATCAAACATTGTAATGACACAGAGTCTGCATCAGTAATGCTCTTTCAATTGACTTTGTTATATTAAGGAAGTCCTACCCATCCTGAATAACCTTGACAAAATCTACCTTCAATTAATTATCCTCTCTCAAGAAATTAAAAATAAATATAAATCGGGTAATCATTATAACACTATATACATTATACTATCAATTAAAGATCTGGATTTGAAAATACATGTATATTTCAACTTTAAATTTAAAAATGCTTTAACTTGACCCAGTGACAGAACTAATATATAATTTTTAGTTAAAAAAAAATCCATTGCATGCATCAGAATTCTTAGTTAAACATTTATATACACTGACTTATATCTTTTGAGAAAACTGAAGGCCTTCTTTAAATAATGTTTTTGCCTCTCCCAACTAACGTCAATAATAAAGTGTCTGTAAGTAAAAAGTTTGGGGGAAAAAATCTCAGAAAATCTTAATACACCTATTGACAACATGAGAAAATCACACGATAATTTTTTCTTTCTTTTTTAGGTGGGGTGGGGGGCGAGGATCCCATATATTACAGCAATATGAAATCAAAGTACTGAGACAGTACTGAAAGACGGGGTCAAAATAATTTTCATGCTAGATTTCACAAATGTGCTTTTTTCTTAAACGAGTTTTGATAATATTTTAATTACGGTAACAAACTAAAAACAAAACTGTGAATAATATAGATTCGCGTTTTTTCATTTAATTTGAAGTAGAAATTTCTGTCAATAATAAGTCTAGAAACCCAATCTCCTATGCAGAGTTGTCGTTCGTTCCTCTCTCAGACACGTGAATGTATGAGCCGATGGTAGAGAGTGCTAGAAACCTTTTTGAATTGTGCGAATTTCACCTAGTCCGAATTAATATTTCTCCGGAAGTAAACAATGGATGATGCATACGCAGTCGTAATACTACGCAGGAGCTAGAGTACTTTGTTCACTAGTGTGTTTTACAATTTATATTTTGAGTTTACGTTTACAAAATTCTTTATTAATTTGATTTAAAAAAAAGTTCATATCACTTTCTTTAGTTTGATAAAGAAAGTTTATATTTTGGTCAAAACAATTTCTGCACTCTTTCATATAGCGTAGATGTAATTCATGTGTTATCACCACGGCTTCCTGTTTGAGGGTTCTGACAGTAAACTAAAAGACGGGGTCACGTGACCCCGTCTAAAAACACAAGACATTTTGTATCTGTGGTTAATATGACACAAGGTCATATGGTCATATCAGAGGTCAGAGGTCACAAGTGTAATAACTGTCAATGCTTCTCATTTCACATGTACTTGATAATCATTAAGTTGTCAATATCTAATGAGAGCACCCTCGTTAACAAATAATCAACAATCATAATTAATTACTTTACCCTCATTTGTACTATATGAGACAAGGTCATGCCCATATTCCCATAGCAGAAATTCCAAACAGAATTGAGAAATCATTATTTACCCCCAAAGAAATAGAAGGGGAAATGAAAAAAAATTAAAGAAGGGGGGCATAAAAGGTTCCTCTTTTAATGCTGAAAATAATCAGAGGTATATTGTCATTAAAAGTTAAGGGACATTCCCCAGCCCCCAAGCCTTAGGTACAAACTTGCAAATGACCAACAGCATCATATTTTAAACATATTAAAAGAAAGAAGATAATACCAAACACTAAATCCTGGATGTCCAGAAATTTTCTTAAGGATAACACATCAATTTTAGATCTTAGATCATCTGAACCCCCCCCCCTCTTCCCAATGTTTAAACACTGAAGGGAGGAATACAAACTTCAGTATTTTGGAAGGGCACCCAGGTTCTTTTTATGAGCTCCTGGCAAGATTCCCCTGTAGTAACAAATTCTTTTGAATATAATGTAAATCATTTTTTATTCACAAGAAAATATATTAATTTAACTTACCACAGATCCTAGCAGTGTCTTTATGTACCAGGGTAATCTCCCTTTGTAAGAACTCTCCACAATAAATTCCCTGTTTTAAAGTTTGTATCACATTCTTCATTCCTGTTGGACAAAAAAAATCATCATCTTTATCCCCAATGTAAAAAAACACTTTAAAAGTCTTTAGAAAACATATTTCTGATTTTGAAATATATTCAAACAAGAAAATGCATCTTATTATGACCTAAATAAAATTAAAAAATGCTTGCAATGTTAAAAATCTCCATCGTAACAGTGTGACAAATATTATAACTCAAGAGGCGGCAAGTGCTTGTACTAAGATCATCTTTACCGAAAGGAAGTGCTCTTAAGAAAGTCATGGAATGCGATCCAAAGCTGACCACAGTATTAAGTACTGCGACTGTAACAAGCAGACATTATGAAACGACTGACAGAATTAACTAAGGCGAGATTTATACTTAAAATGATCCATCCTTTGTTAGGAGATGACTTTTCTGACAATAAAGGTATCATGTTACATCACAGGGCTTTGTTAAAAGATATTTAAAGCTACACTAATCCCAGATGATAAATGTTTATACCTTCATTTTCAATATATATCATATAAGTATGTTTTCATATCTCTTTCTTTCTCTATCTAAAATTTTGAATAAAAATATGACCTTGTATTAAGAGCGCTGTCAGAAGTCAGAAACATGACATTGTTAAATCAAGATGCCCTTAAAATAACAATGATGATCATAGTTGCTCTCTAAGAATTTCAAATTTTGAGAGTATTTTTTCAGCCTTCTCTCAAGAGGCTTGAGGGTCAACAAATTACACATCAGATATAAGTTACAGTACTGTAGTTTTTTTTTCTTCTAGATATTTTATCCTCATCTGTCAACTATCATTTGTCAAAGAAAGATTTCAAACATTTTAAAGTGGACACAACCATCCAGCCCTCTTAATCATTAATGTCCTCTGCTGACTTTAATTACTTACTGTTAAATGTCTTATATGATATTCTTTACAGTTTGAATTCATCAGAATTACTCATGTTTTTTTTTAAAGGTACCTCCCATATCTATTGTGAACACTGATGTTCTGAAGTCTGACTTTTGGAGTGATCTCTGTTGCAGTGTTTTTCCTTTATTTCAAAGTAAAGGGTTCAAGATGATATTTGTAATAGGCTAGGGGGCTGAGATCATGAACAGAATCTCTGTGAACATTACAATTTTTTTTATTTCAAAGCGGCATTTTTGTCAATTGAAGCGGTCAATTAAATTTGGCTGGAAGCCAGTTCTTAGGGGAAACACTGCTGTTTACAAGCTATAGTTATCTCCCTTGTCTGATACATAAGTGATCATACCCTGATTGCAGTCTAGAGTGATCTCCCTTGTATGATGGCTAAAGTGCCCCCCCCCATCACAATGAAAGTTAATCTCTTTTGTCTGATATGCAATGATCCCCCTTGTCTGTTATCCAGTGATCTCCCTTGTCTGATGATATTCAGTGATCTCTTTTGCCTAGATTTATCCAGTGATCTCCCTTGTATGATGGCTATAGTGACCCCCAAACCCCAATTTAACCTAATTGCAATTTACAAACTTTAAGATCCTCCTTGCCTGAGAGTTAGAGTGATCTCCCCCTGAATGCACTGTAAAGAGATATACACTACCTTGAAACTGCTCTCTAATCTCTAGTACAGAATCTCACAAAAGTTGCCTCCAAATTGTGATCATCTTTGTGATCCTCTCTGCAGCTACCTTCATAACATCAACAGCACTGGTCAAAAGTCCTCAGCAAAACTGGAACAGATCCTGAAATATCATGAAGTTCTGTCTCTCAATTGGTACAAAGTTAAAGAGGATCTATAACAAAAATTTTCAAAAAATATAATTAGACTTGCACAGACAAAATATCCATGTTTTTTCATTTTTAAAGAAATATCCTAGCTCCTATATATAAAAGTATATATAAAGAATGAAATCTAAAATTTACCTGTATTCTAAAGATCAGACAAGAAATCAGATTTTCATCATTATTTACAAGCATGCTAATCATTATAATCCAGTCAAAATCTAAATTTAAAGGGAATTTATACGTCACAATGTATATCAACATTCATTAAAATCCATAAGGGTTAAAAATTTCTTACATCTAATACCTGAACATATGTACCTAATCAAAACTTCAACTTCAAAAGAAAAATTAAATCCCCAGCTCTCAAAGAAGAAAGCGGGGTGTAAATGTGCACTCAGTGACCTTTCGGCGAGCGCATATATGGTCATGACTTCGGGGTAGGGGGGGACGTTTAATTCAGATAATTAACTCGGGAATCCAAAGAAAGTCAACGGGGTGTAAAAATAGCACAAATTAACTGACAGTCAATCTCCCTAATGCCCACAAGGGATGACTTTTTAAACCTTCTAGCAAAGAAGAGCTATGGACGAGAAACCTTAACAAATCTGTAAGGTGCTTGTCCACTGTGTTATATTACACACACATTTGATAAATGAATACTTGTTAATGAAGCTGATTTGACTGCATGGGAAAATGATAATGAAAAGGGCAATTAAATAAAGCATTCAGGTGACCCTTTAAGTCTTAGATTATCAGACAGCTGATTGACATTATTAATCAATTCACTGTCAAAATTTTAAATGGTCAGAATTTAACAGAAAACCCCCAAAAATGTATAAGTATTTTATTTTTGCAATTTTTATTTGCATCTGAGAATTAAAGAGAAATTAAATTCTTAACTGATTGAAAATCTTCTAAAGAATTTAAAATTAAAAGTTGATCACTGCGTTTTGAAATAGAAAATAATAGATGATTATAGTAGAGATTAAATCTTGGCAGGTAAATTAAAATGCAGAAAACCTGGCTGGGCTAGATTCAGCTTATGGTAGACTTAGAAATTAAGAAGTTAAAATCAACCAACCTACCAAATGAAATAGCAAAGAGAAAAAAAAAGAAGCAATGATGAGATAGAGAGAGAGAGAGAGAGAAGAGATGATGAGAGAAAGAGAGAGAGGAGAGAGAGAGAAAGGAGAGATGATGAGAGGGAGAAAGAGAGAGGAGAGAGAGATGGAGATAGAGAGAGAGAGAGAGAGAGAGAAGAGAAAGAGAGAGAGGAGAGAGAGATGAGAGGGAGAGAGAGAGAGGAGAGAGAGAGAGAGAGAGAGAGAGAGAGATCAGAGAGAGAAAAGAGAGAGGAGAGAGAGAGAGATGGCAAGAGAGGAGAGAGAGAGAGAGAGAGAGAGAGATGAGTGAGAAGAGAGAGAGAGGAGAGAGAGAGAACCCAGAGATTAAGAGAAAGAGAGAGAGAGAGAGAGATTGAAATAGAGAGGAGAGAGAGAGAAAGGAGAGGTGATACACTTAATATATACTGTAATCATGGATCAGTTAAGAAATCAGAATATTTTCAATCTGTCCTAAGTGAAAGCAAAGAGAAAGAAAGAAAAAAGAGAGGTGAGGACTTACACAATGACATGCAGTTCTCCATACTTAAGGCAAGTATTGCTTTTCAAACAAAACAATAATTCTTAATATCACTGCAACCAAAAGGGAAAAAAATGTCAGAGAAATAACAGAAGAAATCAGAAGTCTTAAGACAGTTGCCAGTCAATGGTCATACCTTAACAAGAATCGAAGGAAAAGTCCTCCACAGAGAAAACGTACACTCAGTAAAACTCCCCAAAACAGTCCACAGAAATCACTAATGTAACAGAGAGCTGGATTAACTTCATTTAAATCTCTACCATTCACTTCCAGCCTACGATTGAGTGACTCTGAATTAAACTCGGCTGTTAATACAAATTGTTCTGTTTCGTTCAGGCTCGGGAGAAACAATAGTGTTTGTTTACATTTGACCCTTTGTACGTGAGAAAACATCGAGGCCCCGCATTGTTCTCTCTTGTAAGGAAATGTTAGGGATATCCTTTTTTATATATATTATACACTGTACAATGTTAGGTGACTGTGTGAATAAAAGATGTACCGTTATACACTAAATAACCATTCTAAATCATTTATAACTTAATTTCTTATGATAAAAGGATGCAAAATTTTATTCTAAACTACACATTATCAAAAGGTTACAATTTGGACATTACATGTACCTCTTGGGACTCTTTTTTTCATTTTATTTAAAATTTAAGGGAATAATAATGCAACCTATGAGCATTGCATTATAACAAAGAAAAGAAGAGAATGACTGGACAGTTGTGGATTTGAAATGGAACTGCTCAGTAGCAAGAGCACCTGATGCAGGGGACAAAACCCAAGCAGGATGGGAGAAAATACCTTGCTGGACTGGGATTCAAACCCCTGACAACTCAATTAAGGCAGTAAGGAGCATCTAACAAGTGAAGCAGGGTTCCTGGGTTTGATTCCAAGTCCAACCAATGGCATTATTTCCTCCTTTCCTGTGGGCTGCAAGGAAACTGAGATAGAAGGGAAAAATGTTGACAAGGACTCGAACCTGGGACCTCTACTTAACTTTGCAAGTGCCCTGCCCCTGAGCTATCTCAAACTAATCCCATGATAAAACAAATAATCAAAACTTCCATTCTGAGCTATTGTTCATATCAAGTATCATTGTACATGTACGTATATGTGCATACTTTTGCAAAGTTATGACCATTGCCTATTACATGTATTTAAAATGTGTAACAATATAATAGAGTTTTTAAACTTAATTCAATATTACTTACAATTTTATCAGATTTCTCCAGATCTCTTTTATAAATGATTAATAATTATTTACCTGTCAGGTGAGAGTACAATTATATTACCTGTGTTTCCTATCCTGACTGTACACACCTAATTTTACCTGATATGTATATACAAAGAAGACAAGCACTTGTAAATGTTGACCTTTAAGGACATAGTACACCATTAATTTGTATAGGGAATCACCCATTCATTTAACTGACCGATAATACTACTTAATCTATTTAACAGTGTTAACAATATGAACATTGCAAGTGTAGGGTTAAGTGTAGTACCATATGATAGAAATAATTTAATTGAATTACTGGTAAAATTGAGTTTAAAAATTTTTTAATTAATATCAAAAGCATTTTATATTTTATGGTTAACATTACTTTCAAAATTTTGAAATTTTTAATTAATTTGAAAAATGAAAATTCATGTTTTTAAAACCTAACAGTGCACTCCTGTAAAATTCTACTTTGAATATTAATTTAATAATTTTCTAAATATTTTTCCAATTTCATAATAATAACTTTAGTTGCAAAATTTTCAGATATTGTCTGTTAACTTGACCGCTGTATCAAGAAATAATGTTTTAATTATAAATTTAAAATTATTTACGTGAGAGTTATCTTTCTTTTCAGGTCATCAATGGGCCTTAAATAAATCATTTTTCAGTGCATGGAGTACTAAACAAACTACATATTTTTTTTTTTAATTTGTGACCTGATAAAGTACACTGTATCCTAACACGTCAAATCATGAGCACTCTAGAACTGGTAGCAACACACCAGCTAGTGCGAAATGTCCCGATTTTTAGAAATTTTATGATTCATCCATAAAAGTAAAGACCAGCTAAGCTAAGCCCTGCATCACTTAAGTCACTTCTCCAGAAAAAATACAGAAGTCATAAACTTCCCAGAAAGGCGTCATGGTGTTACACAATTAGGGTTTAGTTTCCCTTTTCTTTATTGATTTAGAATTAACCACTGCTAATATTACGGAGTCCATTTCTTTTTACGACCGATGCTCATTGCAAAAGTATCACCTACTCTGCTAAAAGCAGAGACTTCATTCTGCGTAACTAATCATATGGAGAATTTTACATCCTGCTAGGACATTAGAATCTGACTTTGATTTGCACACTAATACAGCAAGATATAATGAAGGTACTTATTTGCCCCAACAGCAAAAACAGATATAAATTTATAGCTTTCTCATGAAAACAAGTTATACTGATCAGTGATGCAAATGTATTTTATCTGTAGTACAACAATTGAAAACGCTGTAAAAATTTGGACCAATTATCCATCCAATGAAGTTTAACTTGGTCAAAACAGATCAATTTAGATGCAATATAGTTTACTCAAAATTCTTGGTGAAGTTAACTTCTGACCAAATTTTGGGTTTACTGTACTTTATTAAGCAGATCCAGCCAATATGATGTGTGAAGTGATGACACTTGAAATTCCTCCCATACACTAAAATTCATTTTGTCTGGCCTGCAGTTACCATTGTATAAGCCAGGTGCGGATCCAGGAATTGAAGTCAGAGGGGGCGCCAAAAGTAGGCAAGGGACCTGAGGGCTGCCTTGAGGCCCCCAGTGGGTCCAGGGCAAAGCCTTGGTGGGGGCCCAGGAGGTAAAGCCCCGGAAGCTCCTGGATTCAAAAGATTTTGTAGGGAAAAAATGAGGTCTACCAAGTAGACATACATGTATGTACATTTTCTAGACGAAACTGTGACTTATGTTAACTTTGACAATTTTAAGGGGGGGGGGGGGGGGGGCGCATGCCGGGTGCACTGTAAGCAGACTTTATTATACTCATGAATACATTAATATGCTAAAAATTAATTTGGCCTGGCCTGAAGTTATCATCTTTAAGCAGACTTCATGCTCCATGAATTGATAATACACATGAAATTCTCCAACTTTACAGATCATTTCCTATGGTTTTAAAAGATAATGAAGTAATTCCAGGAATCCTGTTTCTCTCTGTGTGATTTATTGGGAGTAAAACATGGGAGAAATCATTGGAGCTCACCAGATGCAATGTCATGGTGGGAACAGAATGTTTACAGTATAAAATCTGTACTCATCTCATTATGTCTTCTGACCTTCATATTAAATTGTAGATCACAATTTTATTCATTATTAAGAGTGTATGTCATTAATAAAAAAATTAAGATTAAAGCCTCTGTCAACTCGTCAGGTACCTACCACTTTAATTAACAGTGGCGGATCCAAAAATCATGAAAAAGGGGAGGGGCAGTTTTGGGTCAGGGTTGGGGCCTTAAGTCACACAAAGAAATTCATTGATCAAATCTTAGGTACATTTTGGACCTAGAAGGGGAGGGGGGCCTTTGGACCCCCTCTAAATCTGCCAATGCTTAACTGCACTGGCAGTAAATGGTGAACACTTCTTTGACAAGGTTAGCCAAAGGAAGCTGGGTACCTTGCCACACAAAAATGTGATAGATTTCTTCAAATTGAATATATAAATGATATGAAGTTGCTAAGAGAGGAAAAAAACTGGGAATAAATGGAATGGCATTATCCTGTAATGCCTTAATTAGAACATATTTTACACTGACGAAAATTTATAATCTCCTCAAAACTTGATTAAAATTTTTAAAAAATATTCATCTTTTGACATATATTGATAGTCTATGTCTGTGACAATCAAATCAAATTAAGGCCTATTTGATAAAACCTTTAATGACTAATGTAAAATTGCAATATTTGAAATGAAATGGTAAATATTGAAATCATAAATTCTAAGACAGCAAAATTCCACATTTGAATAGTTTTGCAAGTCAGAGCAAAAAAACTGTTGTATTTAATTAACATGTTTAAAATGAGTATTAATTTCCTTAAAATAATAAAGACATTTGAACATACACAGAAAAAAAATAACAATAAAAATTTTCTACAACTATTAAATTTTTTTTTTTTGTCTAGGTGATAATTTGAATTTAAAACATAATTATAAGCTTCAGTCTTTTTCACAATAAAAAGTAATCTAAGTGACACTCAAAAGTAACTTACTGATGGTGGTGGGCTATAACCTCCTAAGACTGTTTACAATAAGGCAAGGCTCGGCTGCATGAAATATTTCTACACTGGGAGGAAGCGAGATGCTTATCACAAATAAAAGAGATTCCAGCCATCAAACTACATCAATCTGTACAGGTCTGTCCAAAAGTAGCATCAACTAATCAAACATGACTGTGTACAGCTCTGTTCAAAAGAAGCATCCTCTTATCAAACATGAGTATGTACAGGTCTGTTCAAAAGTAAGATCACCTGTGTACAGGTCTGTCCAAAAGTAGCATCCTCTAATTAAACATTAGTGTATACAGGTCTGTCCAAAAGTAGCATTATTTAATCAAACATGAGTGTGTACAACTCTGTCCAAAAGTAGCATACTCTAATCAAACATGAATGTGTACAGGTCTGTCCAAAAGTAGCATACTCTGGTCAAACAGGAGTGTGTACAACTCTGTCCAAACGTAGCATACTCTAATCAAACATGAATGTGTACAGGTCTGTCCAAAAGCAGCATCATCTAATCAAACATTAGTGTGTACAGCTCTGTCCAAAAGTAGCATACTCTAATCAAACATGAATGTGTACAGGTCTGTCCAAAAGTAGCATACTCTTATCAAACATGAGTGTGTACAGCTCTGTCCAAAAGTATTAGCATACTCTGGTCAAACAGGAGTGTGTACAGCTCTGTCCAAATGTAGCATACTCTAATCAAACACGAATGTGTACAGGTCTGTCCAAAAGCAGCATCATCTAATCAAACATTAGTGTGTACAGCTCTGTCCAAATGTAGCATACTCTAATCAAACATGAATGTGTACAGCTCTGCCCAAAAGTAGCATACTCTGGTCAAACATAAGCCTGTACAGGTCCATCCAACATAAGAATTCATTCGAAAGACGTCTGCTCAAGAATAGGATCAAACATTAGTGTGTACAACATGTCCAAAACAAAGACTTCTGTTCAATCCAGTGCACATTTGATCTCTAGATTTCTATCTAAGATCAAGATTATTAGATGTACAGATTTGTCACAGAAGCAACATCCTACATCATTTTTTGTGAGTGATGCTAAATGATTGTCCATGTAATGTCTCCCTATATCAACTAGTAACAATTGAATCTGCTTTTATGCATTGCCATGTAATACTCCCTATATCAACTACTAACAATTGCATCTGCTTTTACCCATTCCCAATGCAGCAGTATTTTCCTAACCTAGGAATACAATTGCAAGAGGCCCATGGGCCACATCGCTCACCTGACCACTGTGGATAGGAAAAAGTAGAAATTGGTTTTATTAGGCCAAAAGAAAATATACTCTTGTTTCCTGTCCCCTGATCAAAAAAAATAGGGTAGGTAGGTTAGGGAAAAAATTTTATTTTGAGAAAAAAATTTATTTTCAAAACTCAATGAATGCAGAACACATATCATGTAATAACAAGAAAATGTTATGTTAACAGTTTACAGAGCAAGTTTGTTAATCAAGATTTATAAAGTAAAGGTATCCTGTACACTTGTGATGTATTAGTTCTGTAAATATTGTTGGTCGACTTTAGTATTTTAGAAAATAGTTACCCAAAAAATAAAAATGTAATAAAAACTTTTAGGGTCGGAGGGTAAAATGTAGGGTAGGTCAGGTGACAGGAAACAAGAGTATTTTTTATTTTGGCCTTATTGAAAAGTTTAAATCCAAAAGTAAACCTTTGACCAGTTATGGTTTTGCTATTCTTGAGAAAAATTATTTTTAAAGAATTTTCCTATTTATTTCTATTTAAAACTTTGGTCGGCCATTGTGGCCCCGCCCTACCCCCAGGGGTCATGATTTGAACAAACTTGAATCTACACTACCTGAGGATGCTTCCATATAATTATGATCAATTATGGCTTCGTTTTTCTTGAGGAGAAGATTTTAAAAGAATTTTCCTATTTATTTCTATGTAAAATTTTAGTTCGCCATTGTGGCCCCGCCCTACCCCCAGGGGTCATGATTTTAACAAACTTGAATCTATACATTATCTGAGGATGCTTTCATATAATTATGATCAATTATGGCTTTGTTATTCTTGAGAAGAAGATTTTAAAAGACCTTTCCTAAATTTTTCTATGTAGAATTTTGGTCGGACATTTTGGCCCCGTCCTATCCCCGGGGGGAATGATTTGAACAAACTTAAATCTAAACTACCTGAGGATGCTTCCATATAAATATAATCAATCATGGTTTGTTATTCTTGAGAAGAAGATTTTTAAAGAATTTTCCTATATATTTATATGTAAAACTTTGTTCGGCCATTGTGGCCCCGCCCTACCCCCAGGGGTCATGATTTGAACAAACTTGAATCAACACTACCTGAGGATGCTTCCATATAAATATGATCAATCATTGCTTTGTTATACTTGAGATGAAGATTTTTAAAGAATTTCCCTAAATATTTCTAGGTAAAACTTTGGTTGGCCATTGTGGCCCTGCCCTACCCCTGGGGGTCACGATTTGAACAAACTTGAATCTACACTACCTAAGGATGCTTCTATATAAATATTATCAATTATGGCTTTGTTTTTCTTGAGAAGAAGATTTTTAAAGAATTTTCCTATATTGTCTATGTAAAACTTTGGTCGGCCATTGTGGCCCCGCCCTACCCCCAAGGGTCATGATTTGAACATACTTGAATCTACACTACCTGAGGATGTTTTCCCATAAGTTTCCTTTTTCCTGGCACAGTGGTTCTTGAGTAGAAGATTTTTAAAACATACCACCAATTTTCATTCATTTCCAATTATCTTCCCTTAAATGAAGGCATGGCCCTTCATTTGAACAAACTTAAATCCCCTTCACCCAAGGATACTTTGTGGCAAGTTTGGTTGAAATTGACCCAGTGTTTCTTGAGAAGAAGTCCAAAATGTAAAAAGTTTACAGATAGACGGACAGACAGGCACCTAGACAGACAGACGGACGCCGGACAAAATGTGATCAGAAAAGCCTTTGGCTCAGGTGAGCTAATAACACCACAGACTCCTAGTTAGCATCATTCTTGGTTGTTACAAATTAAGAAAGAGTAAAAATAGACCTTGCTCATGCACAAATAAAATTGAAACAAGATACTTATTTATGAGGGGAAAACCCAGTTAAATCACAGAAAACTGATGTATCAGATGCAGCCTAATTTCAAAATGTTGAGCAAACTTAAGATATGAGCAAGAGTAGCAAGAATATAATAAAGAAACCACAAAGTTCGGCGAATCTATATAGATTTGGAAGTACTTTCATGATAATGACGTTTCTAAACACAAAACCTATCTCTTACCTGTCACTGTCAGTGTTGTAAGTCTTCAATGCATGCTGACTTTTCCCGCGAGAAAAATTTCGTGCTAGTCTTCAATGCATGCTGACTTTTCCCGCGAGAAAAATTTCGTGCTTTAGTCATTTCTGAATGACGATCCCGACTATTTATAATCTGTCTTGATTATTGACGATTATTCGATAATAATATAAAAACTCTGTTATTCATTTTTTTTTCCAGATATTAAAATAAGTTGGAAGACATAAAAAAATATTGATGTACGATTCAAATGAATTGATTTACTCTTCCTCATAACTAAACCAAAACCCATGAAAGTGATCGGGGTATACTTTTTTAAGGAATGTCAATACTTTTACGGATCCGTTTTTATTATTTATTTTTTTTTTTACACACCAATATTTTAATTCTGATTATTACGGAAGCCCTGGAGGGACATTGACTTACTTGTTATGACTTATTTGTTATAACTTTTTTGTTTTGACTTATTTGTTGTGAATGTTTCCTAGCTAGTTATAACTGAGTGTAAGAAAGTTATTGGAAACCTGTTGCTTGGCTTACTTTTATGATAGAAATGATAGAAATGATATTTAGTCCTATTTTAACTGTGGTTTTTGATTAACAAATTGTAGTTTAACGTCCAGTACAGTTGTGATTTCTAAAGTAAATATTCTTTTTTGTTGTTATAACTTAATTCTTATTTTCTAAAAGTTATTACGTAATTCTTACATGTGACTTCCAGTTTGCATGATGATTGACAAACTGACAATCACTACTATGTATTTCATTTTGTCGTTAGTAATAAATTCAAGGACTTTTTTTTTCTGAAACTATACGTTCTCTTTATCTTTCACGCCACTTTTTGTAAACTTAACTTGTCATAACATATTCAAAATAACAAGAATTCAATGTTAATTCATAAGAACTAAGTCAAAATACATAAGAAATAAGTCAAAACACATAAGAAATAAGTCAAAACACATAAGGAATAAGTCAATATCTCTCAAGGGCGTCCGTAATTAACAGATGAAAATTTAGTAATCACATCAGTTTTGTACATTTAACTACAAAACTTCAATTAATCGTTCTCAATAGCTTACCTACACTTAGTTAGAAGTAACAAAAAACAATCTCAAAACAAATAAGTCAAAACAAAGAAGTTATAACAAATAAGTCATAACAAGTAAGTCAATGTCCCTCCAGGGCTTCCGTAGATTATCACCTGTCCATTAAAATTAAATATTTTTGATGATTGAATATAAGTTAGCAAGTATCAAAGCATTTAATATACATCATTTATGGAAATTAACATTTGCATGCACTCTGTTCAGAGCTATAGGAACTATAAGTTAAAGCATTTAGTACATACACAGGATCTCCATATGAGTGAGAAAATCTCGAGAGGGACGTTAAACAATATACAATCAACCATACATGCACATTTAGGCACAAAATTCTTAATTGCCTTTATGAGAATGATTGAAAAAAAAAATGATTTTCCAGAAATGGAGGTATACGTGTTCAAAAAGCTGTTTTAGTGTTATATTTAATAAAGTATGTGTTTTTGTCAACCTTAAACATGTTAAATATAATAGTTTTAAAGAAAAAAAAATTGTCAAATACTCAAATATTCTCTTGGCAAATGAACAGCTGTCATGCAGGTTTGATTTTCATAAGTTTAAACATAAAGAACTATCTTCGGTATAGATAGTTTTCGATTGACCAAGAGTTACTTCCCGTTGGTCGCCATACTGGAGGTCCAAATGCTCATATTCCTTCATTGTTCAACCAATTTAAATTTTTTATATTTGCTATTCTGAATTAGAAATCGTTATTTTTCTGAAGTATATAAATTTTGGAAGCCTTTCATTTAAAAAAAAATTATTTGATAAAGATTTTCCACCAAATATTCCTGCTATAGTTTCTTAAACTTGGTAAGACAAAGAGGGAAAATCACTGAGTCGACCTCCAATATGGCGGCCAACGGGAGGTAACTTTCGCTAAATTCAGGCCTATCGAAAACTATCTATATTGAATATCTTTGCCCCCACAAAAATTAAATTTTGAAAATTTCTTAAAATGTGTTGTATAGTATAAATTGTATGAAAAATTTAAATTAACAAAACATGTTTTAGTTTCAAAGTAGGTTAGGCCTATTGAGAATTTTTTTTAATCTATGACGTCACAAACTCGTCGATTTTTGTATTATTTTTCAGAAAAAGGACAAAATGGACAAATTTTCAACAATTTTATTTATAGAATTTATAGAGCGCATGTCTCTTCAGGAACAATATTTGCATATTTAATTGATATCATTATTCTACACATTATCTCAAAATATTGAGCCTGAACACACCTGTGCTCAGTGATTTTTACTCAAATTATTGACGCAATTTTAACATTTTTCCAAAGAAATCGTGGATCCGAAATTATAGATTTACGTCATTTTCCTGACGTCATTTCAAACATATATAGTCATTGCTGAAGAAAATATCCAGTGCTTTGAAGTCAGCATGAATCCCCATGTTTTAAAATATACTCAAATTTTACTCCGTCAAAGTTTGATTTTGGGGGCAAATATTGGTTACTACCGAATAAAGTTCTTTGATGTGTTTCAGATGGTGCATCACTAAATAAAATCTGATAATAGTATTACACTTTACACTACAAATATATGACTTTAATGGGTGTTTTAGTTAGTTTATGCAGAAGACTTTTTCAATGTACTCAAATTAGAAAATTATCAGTCACGGCAGAGAATTTTCGGCATAGTCAGTTCTACTGTGCACGAATCATATTCGTTTAATTTGCTCTTTTATAGACACATACATGCATAATCCATCTATTCATAGTCTGATAATTATTGTATTATTTCTTTCTTAATAATTAATTAGTCAATTTAATTTCATTATCGATTGGATGATTTATTTCATTACCCCCCCCCCCTCTCTCTCTCTCTCTCTCTCTCTCTCTCTCTCTCTCTCTCCCAACTTAAATTGCATCCTTCGGGCCTACCACAACCCTTAGGTGAACCTACCCTACTCCCCCAGCTGAATATTATTTTGCATTGGATCCATACATGCTATATCGATATGACCTTTATTTGCCTCAATCAAATATTCATTTTATTCAAACGACTTGACTCGCTGGGTATAGGAAGAAAATTTATTTTTGCATCGAGCTCGGCATTCACTAAATACCCGTTGTCATTAATCAATGAGGATTACGACATACACGACATTTCTAAGAAGAGCAGTACATACCGTGATGTCAATGAAACTCCCCCATTTTGCGGAGGGAGAAGTCGTGAAGGGGTTCGGGAGGGGCAGCAAGGAGCTGGGGATACCCACAGGTTGGTTACGAAGCAGGTGCCCGAAACGGAAACGTGTACACAATTAGGTTGATGTAAAACATGTTCAGCTGATATTTTTGTGTTATGTAAACACTATTTTTTTGGACATAAAATAAGTATACGTGACGAGAAAATTGCCTACTTTGATGTATTTCCTTTCTTTTCTTGATTCTTCTTGAAAGGTGACTGTATTTTAAGAATATAGTAATAACTGAGGTACAAAGAGAGACAACTGTATATCACATTTATTGACCTGTCTTTAATATCAGTTCCTGGTATATCGGGGGTGGAGATTTTCGTGGAAAACCCACTAGTCTAGAAGCTTTTGTTATCTCTCACCAGATGGCATTAGAGTAAAACTCAGTTGAGCTGCAGAGCAAGTCTTTAAAAAACTGAAAATAATAAATGATAAGTATGTTAATTAGTAATTGAATTGAAAATTATGCACTATCACATGTTGAAATTTGTGATTTTTTAAAATTTAAAATTTTTTTAAATAAATTATAATGAACACCTTAATCTGCTTAAGTAAAAAAAAAACTGTACATATAAGTCGCTGATTGTAGAAGAGGAAGCTAAATCAATGATACAGTTGAGCTGCACAGTGTTAATTGTTAATATATACTGTGTACAAAATACAAACTTAAAATAAGTTTACTTCTTCCCTTAAGCCCCCAAAAGATCTTTATCATTCCAATATTGTCCATGAGAAGTTGACATGTCATTGTTCTAGAAAAAAAATGGTCCATTTCAAAATTAAGGATTAAATTATCTCCCTCATTCATAGCTCTGATCATTCTACGTATTTGGCTCCAGTCATTAAAGCTCTTTTTTTTTTTAATTTTCTAATTTCCAAGACATGAGTATCACAGAAGAGACAATGGTTGAAATGTGCATCTGGTGCATCAAAATTAGAACCCTACATGATTTACATACTGTACAAATGAGATCTTATTCAAATAATATTATATTAAATTTTATATTTTCTCTTTTACTTTTTTTCAGCAAACTTCCCAGAGAGTGTGGTGGAGGAGTTACCCCCGGGGATGCCCCTGGGTGTTTACTACGGCTGGGGTAACGTGGACGACGGTGAAGTCTACAAGATGGTGCTATCAGTGGGGTGGAACCTGTACTACAAAAACACTAAAAAATCAATGGTGAGAAACACACTAAAATCATATACAAAAATGCCAAAAAATCAATGGTGAGAGAAATATGCTGACAATCTGTAGTAGAAAAACACTAACAAGTCAAACGTGAGAAAAACACTAAAAATTTTAATACAAAAACACAAAAAAAAATCAATGGTGTGAAAACACACTACCAATCATATACAAAAAACTAAAAAGTCAGAAAAACACCAACAAAGTCAAATGTGAGAAAAGCACTAAGAATTTAAATACAAAAGCACAAAAAAAAATCATTGGTGAGAAAATTTGCACTTTAAAGTTTATACAAAACACAGTAAGCAATGGAACTTCAAACACTAAGAATCAAACTTCTAGAACATTTATTAGTAGAAGAAAATACACACACGCTGTACACCAAAACTATCAAATTTTTCAATGTGAACTGCCATATGTTGTTTAATCTAATTATAAGATATTTTAAGATATTTTTCTTCCACTTCCAAAGATTAGATAAACTTATCTTGTAAATTAATGATGATTAGAATCAGTATGACTAACCTACAATTCATCTTGTAAACTTATGTTTTCCAACAAAAATTCAGATAAAATAAATTTATCATTTAAGGAGACCTACCTGATGCACACATTTAATGAAGATTTTTACGGGTCAAAGTTGAAGGTCATCATGCTGGGATATATACGACCGATGAAGGACTTTTCATCTCTTGGTGGGTAACGTCCCTTTAATTTGTTTTCATATGCTATTTAGTAAATACCACTTTTATGTTGGGTATTTTGAACAAAAAGCTGCTTTCTTTGGCTGCTATTAGTATAGGAATTAAAATGTCCCAGCTATTGCAGAAAAAATGCAAAACCTTTTACAGTTATATAATTTTTTTTTTCTGTAATAGCTGCTACCATATTGACATATAATGTTAATTTCTATGTTTTAGTAGGATTAAATGGATACTAGTTAAATTTTGTTTTATGGACAGTTCTATACATGTAATTTTGGATTATCTTTCCTTTGATGTACATGGCAAATATGTGCCATAAATTATTATTAATAATAATAAGACTTCTCCTGGGATTATCTAAGGGGAGGTGTACACAAGTACTATGATTTATTTATGGAGCTTAGAATGAAATTCTCAAGAATTTTATTTTCATTATTGCTTAAAAATTTGCAAACTAGGAATATTTTTTTCCATGCACAAAGTTTAGAGGAATTCAAAATAAAAATTTTCATCATTTGAAAATGTCTTACTGTAACAGTATCAAATCAATTTTTGTCATAAACATTAAGAACTTTTAAATTGTAACAGGGAGATTTTAGTAGCAAGATTCATGTCTTGGTGATAATTTTAAAACAGTCTGTTACAATTCCAGATGAGTTGATACAAGCCATAGAAAATGACATCTACATCGCAAAAGAGAAACTAGATCAGCCGGACAACCTTGTGTATAAAACAAACAATTTCTTCTCTCCATCTGGTTGTATACAGAACGGAAGTGTGGAAACAAGTGAACCAGTCAAAGAGGATGGTCCCAGCCAATCAAATACTTGATGATGGATTTTATTTAGGGATCAGCCTATATATATATATATATATATTTAAAAGACAACGAGAGAGAGAGAGAGAGTGATGAAAGAGAGAATAAGAGTTGATTTTTTTATCATTTGTACTTTTGCTTATTTCTGTAGGTGTTAATCAGTACATATTTAAATTAATTGTTTTTGCTTGTTAAAAGATTATATAATAATCTTGTCTATTTGTATACCGGTAGTCGTTATTTATTTACAGGTAAGTAATCATGGTAATTGTCCATTAAAACGAAAATTAGAAATGAGGTGACTGACACAGAAATTAATAAACCAGCTATAATCTACAGTGGTAAATACAGTGGTAAATACTGTAAATCAATAGTATACCGTATAAGTGGAAATTTTAGCGAGATGCAAATTTAGCGATTTCTCCTTAAAAACTGGTGTTTTATTTTTAGCGAGAAGTAATTTTAGTGATTTTAAAATGCTCACTAAAGAAGCTAGTACAAATAACACACAATTTATTTTTAGCGATATTAAATTTTAGCGATCTCAACAGCGTCGCTAATAATGCCAAAATTAAATCCTCGCTAAAATTTCTACTTATACGGTATTCAAGATACATGTAGCTGTATTTAAGATGTTGATGTCCAACTGTATATCTCTCACAGAATAGAAAGTTGGTAACTTAGGTGTATCAACCTTCTCCTTCTGATAACATTTAAATTTTTGTGTGGATTTTTAGAAAAAAATACATGTATAGTGTTTATTAAATCCCTATTACTTTATGATAATAAAATCGTATCAATTTTGCTTGAAAACATGATATATTGATATATGAGAGTGTTGAAACTACATGTATTTTGTGAAATCTCCTATTTTTCAAGTATATCTTTTATATAGCTTGCTAATATATTTTATTGTTGGCAATTATGCAGAGGGATTCACGGTATTACATTTTAATTAGGATGGAATCAGCCTTCATAGATTATACAAAGTCGAGAATCTTTTTGGCAGATATTCTAACAATCTGTGTTGCATATCATTTCTTTATGGTTTGTGATTGATAAGTTGTCAAACTTTTCCTTGTTTCTTGTAATCAATTGGAGAACCTCATTCCATACATGTTCACAACATGCATGGATTGCTGCATAATTGTTTAAAATAGAGGGTACAGCAACACGGGACTTAGTCTTGATCAAAGTATTTTTGTGTGTGATAATTGTTTAGAACTTACCATTCCCTTTCAATATGTCACCAGTCATTATACATGTAGGATCTGTGGTGTAGCGTTTCCCGTGGAATTCAACAAAATATTTAATATGTTCATATCTGCATTAATATTTATAATGTTTGGTTCTTAGTTCAGGCAGCATATACTACAAATATTGATTGTTTTTCATTGTTTTTCTTAATCTAATCTATGAGTAACTTACCTCTGGTGACATCAAGTTGAATTTCTAGCTACAAAATCAGCTGATTAACCTCAGATCTTACTTTTTAATGATTATACATTGTAAGCTGTGCTAAAATATTCAAGTGATTCATCTTTTGTTCTTTGAATTAGAAACTGTTTGTTTTCTTGTCTTATTAATGCATATACTGAAAATCACTTTTTATTCGCGAGAACTTTATTTTCGCGTAATTACGCGAGATAGTGTGCTCGCGAAAATTTCATTCTCCCATATAATTGCATTCCTTAAGATTACTGTAAATCACTTTTTATTCGCGAGAACTTTATTTTCGCGTAATTACACGAGATGGTATGCTCGCAAAAATTTCATTCTCACGTATAATAGAATTCCTTAAGATTATATAGAGCAATGACCACAATTCGTGAAAATTTTGTCTCGCTAATAAAGCGTAAATGACTATCTCGCGAAAATAGGGTGTCGCGAAAAATAAGTGATCTACAGGATATAGAGCAATAACCAGAATTCGTGAAAGTTTTGTCTTGCTAATCAATAGTCAATGATCTCGCAAAAAAAAGGTGTCGCAAATAAAAAGTGATCTACAGTATCGAAGTAATTTATTTTGAATAAGGTGACATTTTGTTTGTGTTACAAAGAGACAGAGTATGATGAAAGTTTTAATTGTTTTATAGGTATATTTACTAGCTGTCCACGTTAATGAACACTTAATTAAAAATGTTTGAAGAAAAATTTGCAGCCTTTGCCTGTATGTTATTTTTCTTAAAAATTCAACTAAAAAAGCTTGAAATTTTAATACATCTTTAAAACTTTGAAATGTATTTTAATATAAGGTTTGTTATTGTACTTTACTCTGAGTTGCTGTTTGATCTTTTGAAATATTAAAAATAAAAAAATAAACAGAAAAAATATATTCTTGCTGAAAATTGCAAATATATGTTATTGCTTCTTTCAAATCAAATTGAGAACAGTATTCAGGTCTTGGTGCAAGCTCTCAGTAATGTGAAATAAAACAGACCGTCACATGTAAATGTCTTTTTCAAGTAAAATTTCCAAATGTAGAATGTTAGGTCAGTTGTGTACTTGTTGAAGTCTTTGAAAAATCTGGTAACTTGTTGCACATAAGTGTTTTTTGTGCTGTTGGTAGAAAGATGCCATACTGCTTTTTGTTCTCCTTCATCAACAAGTCACGTGGGTATCATGTGAGATATGTAAGCCTACTTCCAGTTCAGATTGCGTTTAATCCCAGATTGAGCAGAAGTGAAATTTTATTGGAAACGATTATTAATTGATTTTGGATATCTGAACAATAACAGGGTTACAAAATCTTCCTGATGAGTTTGGAATTAGAGATTTTGACAAATTTGATGATTTTTATATTCATATGAAGCAGAATTTGTGCAAAATCTTATGCATGAGATGAAGAAAACAGTTACTGTGGCCTTTAACTCAACATTTAGATATATCGACGAACTGTTAATTAACAATGGTAATTTCCATTCCTATGTCGATACGATATACCCTGGTGAGCTTGAGATAAAAAACCAGAGTCTGACAAATTTGTTTCATACTTGGATATTTTTCTTGAAAAAAAAAACGACTTTAATGGTAATCAAACAATCAAGCTCTATGATAAACGCGATGACTAACTACTTCCCTTATTTATGCAGAAATATACCGTCATCACCTGCATATGGAGTTTATAAAAATTCAACTAAAAAAGCTTGAAATTTTAATACATCTTTAAAACTTTGAAATGTATTTTAATATAAGGTTTGTTATTGTACTTTACTCTGAGTTGCTGTTTGATCTTTTGAAATATTAAAAATAAAAAAATAAACAGAAAAAATATATTCTTGCTGAAAATTGCAAATATATGTTATTGCTTCTTTCAAATCAAATTGAGAACAGTATTCAGGTCTTGGTGCAAGCTCTCAGTAATGTGAAATAAAACAGACCGTCACATGTAAATGTCTTTTTCAAGTAAAATTTCCAAATGTAGAATGTTAGGTCAGTTGTGTACTTGTTGAAGTCTTTGAAAAATCTGGTAACTTGTTGCACATAAGTGTTTTTTGTGCTGTTGGTAGAAAGATGCCATACTGCTTTTTGTTCTCCTTCATCAACAAGTCACGTGGGTATCATGTGAGATATGTAAGCCTACTTCCAGTTCAGTATTGCGTTTAATCCCAGATTGAGCAGAAGTGAAATTTTATTGGAAACGATTATTAATTGATTTTGGATATCTGAACAATAACAGGGTTACAAAATCTTCCTGATGAGTTTGGAATTAGAGATTTTGACAAATTTGATGATTTTTATATTCATATGAAGCAGAATTTGTGCAAAATCTTATGCATGAGATGAAGAAAACAGTTACTGTGGCCTTTAACTCAACATTTAGATATATCGACGAACTGTTAATTAACAATGGTAATTTCCATTCCTATGTCGATACGATATACCCTGGTGAGCTTGAGATAAAAAACCAGAGTCTGACAAATTTGTTTCATACTTGGATATTTTTCTTGAAAAAAAAACGACTTTAATGGTAATCAAACAATCAAGCTCTATGATAAACGCGATGACTAACTACTTCCCTTATTTATGCAGAAATATACCGTCATCACCTGCATATGGAGTTTATATATTTCTGTTTATTCGATACGCAAGAGCATGCTCTATGTATGAACAATTTCTAAAGTGAAAATTATTGACAAGGTGATGAAACAAGAATATCAGCAGTCTCCTTTCAAAGTCATCATTTTGTAAGTTCTATGGTCGATACCATGTCCTTGTCAGTAAATACAATTTCTCATTGAGTCAAATGCTGACTGACGTTTTTTTTATACCAGTTGTTAGTGATTGAATTCATGACTGACTTTTCCGTTATTTCCCGATCATGACAAGGAGCCTACGGCGGATGTGACGGGTCGGCAGGCGATGCTCACCCCTCCATGGCACCCGATCCCACCTCTGGTGTTTTGGAGGTCCGTGTTCGCTCTGGTCTTATTTTCTATTGTTTTATGAACTTTTAGATTGAGTACTGTTCGTTATCTCAATTTCCTTCTCTGCTCCTATTTTGTATTGTTTTATGGACTTTGATATTGAATACTGTTCGTTAGCTCCATATCCTTCATTAGTGATGATTGTCCAAAATTTCAAATGTTGGATGTGCTGCTTGTCATGACATCATACTGGGGTCTTTACTATCTTAATAAAATTGCAGGAATTTAGCACAGAAATGAACCAAAGCCTTGACAAATAAAATGATATTGTTGAGATCTTAGCGATTCCGTATGAATATCTGATTCCTTATTGCAGCGCCACCTCAACCCAGGAGCAAAGGTTTTAATCAATTTTAACATGCTTTCAAAATGATATTTTATTTATTATAACCCTGCTTTTTCTTAAAAAAGAAGCTATGTGAACAAAAAACAACATATGCTTAAGATTGCTTCTCCATTTTACTCCTAAATATTTACATTTGCAAATGTTTTCCTTTATATAACACTACTAAAGGCAAGCGTTTTTATAACTGTATAAATACAGGTATGGGGTCAAGAGGTCGTAGATGTGCGTTTGGATAAACGTTCGACGTAATTTCTCTGTGACGTCATAAAGGGTCGACGCGCGTTTAGTGGATTACATACATGCCGTTGGGTTTGAAAAATTAAGGCATTTTACACGTTAAAAGTAACAATCGGGCAAATATAAAGTATGAATAAGGCACAACTGTAAATATAAGTAATAAGGTATCATTTTTGAGTTTTATTGAGATGTAAAACGGGTTGACACATGATCAAATCTTCCATAAAGCCCTTTATGGGATTTGATCACGTGACCAACCCGTTTTACAACTCAATAAAACTCAAAAAATGATACCCTATTTCTTAATTAAACAACTGAAATCATAGTTCCCATGTATAAATTTAGCAAATGCATTAAAAGAAGTAGCTTTTTGACATATTTATACTGAAATTTAATATCCATATCAAATAATGACTGTATATAATTAATGTACATGTAACTACATGAACTATTAAACAAAAAGTTTGTTAAAATAAACTTCAATATGAGTGAAAAATTCTCGAGCAAGATGTTAAACGGCGAACAAACAAAAATGACCTGTAAACAATGTCAGTTAATGTAAAAATTTAAATAAACTTTTTTTTTCACTAGGTTATCATACATATTTACGCTAAAAGTATCTGAATACTGGTATATAAATTCAAACAGAATATCGCCTCACATGTTTTTTTACCTCACTAAGCACTCTCTTGTACTCGGGTCCTTTACGTCTATCAAACCTGAATGTTCTCACCAGTTGCCATGTGTTCTCTCTAAAATAGACACGCCTCCTTTATTTAACGCAGAACTTAAATTTAAAAATGTCCCTCTGTAGAATCATGTTCATTGTACCTAACCCTGAAATTCACATCCGTCCCCGCCTCAAGGAGAATCCGTACCTTTTCTACCTTTAAATCTGTGTCTAAGTTCCTTTAAATGTCTTTTTCAAGTAAAATTTCCAAATGTATAACGTTAGGTCAGTTGTGTACTTGTCGAAGTCCTTAAAAAATCTGGTAACTTGTCGCACATCATGTGTTTTTTTTTTTTGTGCTGTTGGTAGAAAGATGCCATACTGCTTTTTGTTCTCCTTCATCACCAAGTCACGTTGGTATCACGTGAGATATGTAAGCCTACTTCCAGTTCAGTTGCGCGTTTATTCCCAGATTGAGCAGAAGTGAAATTTTATTAGAACCGATTATTAATTGATTTTTGGATATCGGAACAATGTCGCAGTTACAGAATCTTTCTGGTGAGTTTGGAATTAGTGCTTTTGACAAATTAGATTTTTATATTCATATGAAGCAGAATTTGTGCAAAATCTTATGCATGAGATGAAGAAAACACTTAATGTAGCCTTTAACTCAACATTTAGATATATGGACGGCGAATTGTTAATTAACACTGGTAATTTCCATTCCTATGTCGATACGATATATCTTGGTGAGCTTGAGATAAAAGATACCAAATAGTCTGACAAATTTGTTTCATATTTGATATTTTACTTGAAAAAAAAGACGTTAATGGTAATCAAACAACCAAGCTCTATGATAAACGTGATGACTAACTGCTTCCCTTATTTATGCAGAAATATAACATCATCACCTGCATATGGAGTTTATTTATTTCAGTTGATTCGATACGCAAGAGCATGCTCTATGTATGAACAATTTCTAAACCGAAAATAATTGACAAGTTGATGAAACAAGAATATCAACAGCTAGTCTCCTTCAAAGTCATAATTTCGTAAGTTCTATGGTCGATACAATGACCTTGTCAGCAAATACAATTTCTCATTGAGTCAAATGCTGACTGACGATTTTTTATACCAATTGTTAGTCTATTATTTATACACTGAATTCACGACTGATTTTTCCGTTATTTCCTGATCATGACAAGGAGCACACGGCGGGTTTGACAGGTCGGCAGGAGATGCTCACTCTTCCATGGCACCTGATCCCACCTCTGTTTTGGAGGAACGTGTTTGCTCTGCTCTTATTTTGTATTGTTTTATGAACTTTGAGACTGAATACTGTTCGTTATCTCAATTTACTTCTCTGCTGCTATTTTGTATTGTTTTATGGACTTTGATATTGAATACTGTTCCATATCCTTCATTGTTGATGGTCGTCCAAAATGTCAAATGTTTTGGTTTAGTACCAAAGGGAAGATCTTGTCAAAAGAAATACACATGTGAAATTCTTGTCAGTCTTAATGCTTAAGTCGGATGTGCTGCTTGTCATGACATCATACTGGGATCTTTACTATCTTAATAAAATTGCAGAAATTGAGTGCAGAAATGAACCAAAGCCTTGACAAATGAAATGATATTGTTGAGCCCTTAGCGATTCCATATGAATATCTGATTTCTTATTGCAGCGCCACATCAACCCAGGAGCAAAGGTTTCAATCAGTTTTAAAAATATTATTTCTGAACATGCTTTCAAAATGATATTTTATTTATTGTAACCCTGCTTTTTCTTAAAAGAAGCTATGTGAATATAAAACAATATAAGTTTTACGGGAACGTTTAGTTCGTCAATACTAATTCTGGTTCAACCGTGAGCTTTCCTCTTATTGTTGAACCCAGCTTCTCTTAAAACCTCAAGACAAAAACACGAGTTACAAATATTGTACTTTTATATAGAATCAGCATGGAATAAACTTCTTATGAGTTTGGGAACTATCAGCACCGAAGGTCTGATTCCAACTGACTATCATTTTCAACAACAAATCAAACATACTGAACAAAGAGCGAGTAAAATAAAAGGATTAACAAAAGGTATATAGAAATCAAGTATCAAACAATTATTGAGCGAATGGTGACATTTTAGCAGTATGTATATAATAGAATTAAAGATGAAAGAATAAGTGTCAATGTCAATTAAGGAATTAGCTGTCCAATCTCTGACTATGCCTCAGGTGGGATTAAGGCTGTGCGGAATTTATATAATTTATCACATTTGCCGAAATATATGAAAAGTTTTGACAACAATTTATACAAGGTCCGAAAAGTTAATTTACACAGTAATTTAAAATAAGTTCAAAAAATGTTGTATTTTACATCGTAACACTTGCTCCGCCTTCGCGTAAAACACGTCCTCGTGTTTTGATTTTTTTCTCTCTCAATAAAACCGGCCTCTTCTTGGTCTTCCGGATCCTTGACATCTCCGGGATTGACAACGGCTTTGATTTTCTAAAAGGACCGATTCTATGTGATCTCTGTCATCCTGCAATGTTTCGATGGTCTGCAGCAGGGCCTTGTTTTGGTTCCTTAACTCTTTGCTCGTTTTCTCACCTTCAGTCAGAATTTTCATTACATACTGGTTATGTTCTTTTCCGATCTCGTTTAATTTCCTCTGCATTAAGTTCATAATCACTTTATCACCATGGGCGTCTTCTTTCAGTTTTCGAAATTTCTCACGAAGTATGTTATCATTAGAATTCCTTGATTGTTCTTGCATCTCCTTTTTCATAGCCATATTTTGATTTTCAAGTTTTTCGATTTCACATTGTGCTTTTGATAATTTGATCGCCATATTTTTCTTCTCTTTATTTGACATGCATAGTTGGATTTTAACATTTTTCAGCTCAGTTCGTAAAGTAGACGATGTGTCGCAATATAATCGAAACTGGCTGTCTCTAACGGAATTAAATGGTAATTCTCGCAGAATTCGTTTGTTTTCGAGATACTTGCTCAGTCGTTTCATGTCTCGCGCTTTCCTTTTGCGTGGAATTACTGGTTCTTTGTGTTCGGGTTTTGGCGCTGCTTTCTTCATCTGTGTAAAACACATCCTCGAATAATGTCCAATTCTGTGACATTGGTAACACTTCTGGCTTAACGCAAAACATAAAACGTTAGGATGCACGTTTCCGCACCTTCCGCACACTGGATGCTGGCATGAAGGAAAGTTGAACTTTCTCTGTCTCCACTGCGGTCGGAAAGAATAATCCATTGCTGGTCCTAAAACGTCAGCTTCATCTGTCAAAATCTGGGGAAAACTAGCTGTGTAGCTCTTGTAGAGGTCCAGGATCTGACTACTACAAAGTATATGTAGCAGTCCCGGGTGTCGTTACCCTTAGGATTCTCGCACCAAGTTTTACGGGGACGTTTAGTTCGTCAATACTAATTCTGGTTCAACCGTGAGCTTTCCTCTTATTGTTGAACCCAGCTTCTCTTAAAACCTCAAGACAAAAACACGAGTTACAAATATTGTACTTTTATATAGAATCAGCATGGAATAAACTTCTTATGAGTTTGGGAACTATCAGCACCGAAGGTCTGATTCCAACTGACTATCATTTTCAACAACAAATCAAACATACTGAACAAAGAGCGAGTAAAATAAAAGGATTAACAAAAGGTATATAGAAATCAAGTATCAAACAATTATTGAGCGAATGGTGACATTTTAGCAGTATGTATATAATAGAATTAAAGATGAAAGAATAAGTGTCAATGTCAATTAAGGAATTAGCTGTCCAATCTCTGACTATGCCTCAGGTGGGATTAAGGCTGTGCGGAATTTATATAATTTATCACATTTGCCGAAATATATGAAAAGTTTTGACAACAATTTATACAAGGTCCGAAAAGTTAATTTACACAGTAATTTAAAATAAGTTCAAAAAATGTTGTATTTTACATCGTAACATATGTTTAAGATTGCTTTTCCATTTTACTTTTAATTAAAACAACTGAAATCATAGTTCCCATGTATAAACTTAGTAAATACATTAAAAGAAGTAGCTTTTTGAGATATTTATACTGAAATTTAAAATCCATAATTAAATAATGACTGCCTATAATTAATGTACATGTAACTATTTTACAAAAAGTTTGTTAATATTAACTTCAATATGAGTGAAAAATTCTCGAGCAAGATGTTAAACGGCAAACAAACAAAAATGACCTGTAAACTATGTCAGATGATGTAAAAATTTATAAACTTTTTTTCACTAGGCTATCATACATATCTACGCTAGAAGTACCTGAACACTACTATATAAATAAATTTATACAGAATATCGCCTCACAAGTTTCTTTACCTCACTTAGCACTCTCTTGTACTCAGGCCCTTTACGTCTATCAAACCTGAATGCTCTCACCAGTTGTCATGTTCTCTCTAAAATAGACACGCCTACTTTGTTTAACGCAGACCTCAACTTTAAAAATGGCCCTCTGTCTAACATAGAATCATGTTCATTGTACCTAACCCTGAAATTCACATCCGTCCCCGCCTCAAGGAGAATCCGTACCTTTTCTATTCGGTCATTAACATACCCTTCATCAACCAGTGTAAACAACAGAGGCTTTACATCTGACTCATCATTAAAATCACGATACACTTGTATCATCTGATTGGAATTCAAACCCAAATCTAAGAGATGTCTCAGTATACCACATTTACCATGTGTGATTGTTTTATACAAATCTCCCAATTTATTTATATGCCATACTCGTTGCCGTGTCACCACCACATCATTCTTACTATCAGTCACAACGGCGCCTTGCCTTATGTTTACCAGACACTCATACAGATGTAAGTTCAAATTAATCAACCGACATCTATCCTCAGTATTAAACAATTGTTTTAAAACATCAAATTGGCCCCTTACTAATGCAATACACAAAGCTGATAGACCATCTTCAGTACAAATAGTTGAGTCTGCCCCATAACTTTTTAGCATCAGTAGAGCAGGTTTGAGAGTATCTGTACTAAATAAAATAACCTTATATAAAAGAGTTCTTCCGAAACTGTCCTTTATATTAACAACAGCACCTGCCTCTAGCAAAATCTTCTTTACATTCATACGCCCACTTAAACATGCTGCTGTCAGAGGTGAATCATTTTCAACTTGTGGATTGACATCCGCTCCTGTCTCCAGCAGTATCTTGACTACATTTATATTTCCACCCCTACATGCTGCTACCAGAGGCGTCTTACTTTTATCTTGTAGATTTACATCAGCCTCCGCCAATAGCAGATCCTTAACTACACTTAGATGTCCACCCGTTCATGCTGCAGTCAGTGGGGTGATATATGTACCCTGTGGATTGACAGAAGCCCCTGATTCTAGCAGAATATTCACTATAGTCTTATATCCACATTTACACGCTGCTGTTAGGGGTGAACTATTTTCACCTTGAGGATTGACATCAGCTCCTGCCTTTAGCAGCTCATTTACAATACTAAGATGTCAAGCTTCACATGCTGCTGTCAATGGTGTTTCAAAAGCACCTGGTAGATTTATATCAGCCCCTGCCTGTAGCAGCTCCTTTACTACACCCATATATCCATTCTTACATCCTTCTGTCAATGGGGTATAATCCTCACCTTGTGGATTTACATTAGCCCCTGCCATTAGCAACTCTTTTACTATATCTATATGCCCACACTTGCATGCTTCTGTCAGAGGTGTATTTTCACCCTGTAGATTGACGTCAGCCCCTACCTGTAGCAAATCCTTCACTAGACTTAAATGTCCCTTCTTACATGCTGCTGTCAATGGTGTATAAAATAAACCTTTCAGATTAACATCAGCCCCTGCTTCTAGCAGCACCTTTACGACACTCATATGTCCCTCCTTACAGGCTTCTGTTAACGGTGTATCTTTATGATCTTGTAGATTGACATTAGCCCCTGCAACCAGCAACGCTTTCACTACATCTAAATGTCCACACTTACATGCTGTTCTGAGTGGTTGATTAGATAAACCATTGACATCAACCCCGACCTCTAACAAGTACTTCACAAGACTTAATTGTCCACTCTCACATGCTTCAGTCAACGGCGTGTTTAAGATACCTTGTACATTGACGTCAGCCCCCGCCTTTACCAGCTCCTTGACTACATTTATATGTCCACCGACACATGCTTCTGTCAGTGGTGTATCATTTGCACATTCTGGATTAACATTAGCCCCCGCATCTAGGAGCTGTTTAACAACACACAGATGCCCTTTTCTACATGCTGCTGTCAGCGGAATATCATATTTATCTTGTGGATTCACACAGGCTCCTGATTTTAGAAGTTCATTTACCACATTTGTATGACCACTCTCGGCTGCAGCTGTTAGTGGTGTTTTATACATACTTTGTGGATTAACATCAGCACCTGCTTCCAAAAGCACTTTCACGATACTGATTTCTCCTCTCTCTCATGCTGCTGCAAGTGGTATGTCATTCCATATTTCATCAAAGTGTGAATATTCATGTTCTCTGATGATTGTATCTAGATTGACGTATTTGATAAATATTTTAAAAGTCTCTAGATCCCCACTGTAACAACTCAATATGAGTAAGCGACGTTGTTCATAAACAGATTGATTTATTGAATCACTCCGTGGTTTCAGAGGACATAAATTGTCTGTTTCATTGTTTGCTGCAGTGATCTTCTCGCCTTTCTTTATTATATAGCTTAACTCAGGGTGAAAAGGATTCAAAAACACTTTAGATTGTGTATCTTTGTATCGTTCTGTTTGCTCAAAAATGTATTTTAAAATCTCACTGTGTCCGTAATAAACCACCCAACTGATCACCCTCACGCTGCTTGTTCGTTTTCGTAGTGGTGGTTGTCTCATATTTATCAACACCATCTGTCTGTGAAAATCATTCATTGTCTTATCCCTCTCTTCACGCTCGTTCCGTATTACACATTCACCTATCCTCACTACCTTAGACGCATCATTTTGCTCCAGCAGAAACAAAGATTTTAATTCTGTTAAAGCTTTGCACACCTTACTCTGTTTTAAAACATTATTAGTGAAAACATTAAACAGTTCCATATTTTCTACATCTTTGTATAAACGTTCTGCTAATAAGGAATACTGATCCTCTGTTAACCTTATACAGAGATCAAATGACTCCATGCCAGCTTTGCTTTTGCAACTGAATGCAACATCCTCTTCAACCTGTTCACAACTGCTTCTTAATGAATATTTCAGTAAATCTTGATTTTCATATTTCTGAAGTTTGACATAGTTAGCAATATAGCTACTGCTCATGAATTGTAAAATCAGTTCTGGAAACTGACAACCAAAATGATAGGCAACGATTTCAAACATAGAATCATGCACAAGGCTGTATTCAGTGTCACAGAGTTTTGTATATGTCCCTTTCATATGTGACAATGCATCAACAAATCTAAAATTATCAGTTTGCCTGCTAAGTTTGCATTTCAATAGAACATTATTTTTTATTTCATTAAAGTTTTGGAACACTGCTTTCTTTTCTATTTCTTCTGGGAATTTTTATGATATTTTGTTTTCATTCATCGTGCATAAAACCAGAGAAGCATAGTGGACTTTGTTTTGCTTTTTCATTTCTTCAAGTTCCTTCAAAATGCATGGCACTGGATTTTAAAAAAAATGCTGACCCATAAGACTGGAATTTCTTTTCTGATGAAAATAATTTGCACAGATAGGGAAACATTCTTGATACTGAAGTCAAACTTGGAGACAACAGATTTACATCTATGTTGTATCTTATCAACATGTTAGTTTTGTCAGTGTTAGTTAAAGCGAATTTTTCACTGTGTAACAGAACAATATTGCTTTCATCTGTAAAAAATGAACTGGACTCAATTGTTTTTCTATATACAGCTTCTCTACATGTAATGATAGTTTTTGACTTTGACATAACAGGTGTCATTATTCTATCTTGGTAATCATGCAAAAGGTTTAATTTTGTCTTTTCAAGTCCAAATACACCCACCACATCATCTATAACAAAAACCTGTGGATTATTGGGATCACAATAGTCCTCTATCTTTCTGATGTCTCTGTTTGGTACAATCTCATATCCTTCCTGTTGTAACATCAATGCGATGTGACGTGCTGTCGCTGTTTTTCCAGATCCTGGGACTCCTACAAATGTTACATGAGTCTGATTCTTCACTTTTTCCAGCATTTCCTGGAAATTGTATGACTCATAGTAAACTTTGTCGTCCTCTTTCCATTGTAATATATCAATCTCATGAATAGCTGCAGATAGAAATCATTTAAAAGAATGAAATTTATATTGAAATTTCCTTGAAACCTAAATTTCAAAATGTGCATTTATAAGTTAGACAATAAACAGAAACTGCACATTGTACATTTGTAGGTGAGATAAGATTAGAAATTGTGAATTATTTAATCTTTTTGAGGTTGAACGTGTATAACAGTAAAAAATCATTTGACCAGGACCAAATTCAAACTTGAGTTCTATCATCTGATAAAATAAGTGTATAAGCAATATCAACTTTATAGATACTTCCCTACAAACGCCACAGAGAGGAGACAGATTTTTCCTCTAAGCTTGAGGGATTACTCTGTCAAAAATCAACAGACCATGACTAAATTCGAATTTGACATGTGTATTAATATTTCGTATTCATATGTTAAATTTGAGTTGAATATGTGCATCTGTTGACAAGATAATGAATAGAGATTCAATGATGACAGAATGTTGAAACAGAGCCAACTATATATGCCTTGGTATTTCTAATTCTGAGGACCAAGATGCATCCACTGACAAAGTTTGATGATTCTTAGCCAATTCGTACCTGAAATATTTAGATATTGCCATAATAATCAAATGTAAGTCAGTGACTACTTTTTAATAACCCTTCAAAGAGCAAAGATGCATCCACTGACAAATTTTGCTGATTCTAAGTCGATCAATATAAGGACCTGGGATATTTAAACAAATTTAAAAGTCATAAAATTTCAAAAGTAGGTCTTGATGATCTACTTTGTGGTTGACATTCTCCAAAGATCCAAGATGCATCGTCCATTGTAGCTCCACTCTATCACCCCTACTAATGTTATTGTGATTTAAATTCAAGACACGTGGTTTAGGCTGATCTATTAAAACGTTATAGGGTACAACCGGTTTTATAAATAAAATTGGCAGTAAACAGGATATTGCTATAGCCTGTTTCTTTTGAAAACATGTCCTGTAATAAATGTTTCCAGACCTTTCTGAAAGACTTTCATGATTTTTAACAGGAAGGGGGTGGCTAAAGAAGGGGGTCTTAAAATAACAATATATCTGATACTTTTCGGCGAAAATAAGAGCTCACTGGTGACAGATTCACTGGTAAAAATGTGTTTTATCATCTACACTGACAAACCTTTGTTTGCCTTATATGGCTATTGTTATAAATGCGCACAGAGGATCTTTCCACGAGCAACTGACCAATTATTAGAATGAATAGCAACATTTACGCCAAATACATGTTTACATTTTACTTCGAACACGTGGTTCAGGTCAATCTATGATCATGTCAATGGAATACAAAATAATGAAGAAAAAAAATGTTAAAAATAAAATACAAAGATAAGAAATTATTCAAGATGTTACAGGCGTTTTTAAGTAATTGTTTACTGGAAAAATTGTTTAATAAAATGTTGTTTGTGTCTGGTTCAGAACACCAGAGCTTCAAGGGTAAGGAAAACGAGCAGCATCTCTTATGCATTTAAATGGACAAAACTTTGTTTACGTTCGTGATCACGTGTTTGGCCAGGGAATCCACCTGGCAATTGTATTCACCGATAGTACAACAAAGGAATTAACACAGAGGCAAATCGCTTTTGCACTATGACTCTCAGAAACCTAGACTTCCACCGTTTATTGAACAAATGAATTGTTTGCCATTATGAGCATGAAAATAATATTTTTAAAAATGTTTTTCGTTTACAACAAGATTTTCCTTTTTATTCAAGCGTAAAATTCGTGTAGTATTCGTAGTAACCCATAATAATACTCATTCAGCTGATTGGTCGGTTAAAATCATGCTGGTGCCTCATTTGTTAATATAACACCAAAAAATATAGTCCCGGTTCCCATGCAAAAATATTTTTCCAAAAAGAAATTTTAATTCATGACTGCAGAAAAATGTATTATAGAGAATACTTGTTTAAGTTTGAATGAATGCAAGAGAGATCGATTGATTGAAGTGTATTTCTACGGACATTATAAGTTGATTCTAGGGTGGTAAAAACTGAAACGAAACATAACTTTTCTGTTTACAATGCCTCCACGTGCTAGTCACTTCCTAGTCACATTTCCGTGAATAATTTACCCTATCTCGCTGAAGTCTCGCTAACTCTCGCCAGAGCCACTGCCAGAGCTACTCTGAACTCATCGGGTCTTATAATTTGCAGAACACCGAAAAATAAAAGGTTCCGAACACATTAGTAGGGGTGTCTATCCCGGGTCTCATTATTTGAACAACCTACGCGGGTATGTTAAGGAAGCATATAAGTCATTTCTCGGGAAAGAACGAGTGCACTTATGGGCCCCGGTAAAATGTGAAAAAATAAATAATCAAATTCAGCAAAAATTTTCATTTCAAATTATTAATTGATATTCAAATCATACGGTTCAATAATTTTTACCGATGAAATCCACGAATATACAAAGAACAAAACTATACAATGTGGTAGGGGTCAGCCGACATTGGCGATTTTCTATAGTAAATCGAGAACGGTAATTCATTTCAAAGCCTTTGTTAACTATGAGCCTAAAGTTGTGCAAACTTGTGCGAATGACAAAAGACGCATTTTACATTTATAAAACTTGTGTGAAAGTATGAAATTTGCACACGATTAGGCTCGTACTTAAAATATTGAAAATGTATAAAAAGTACAATGTTTTTCCTATAGGAAGTGAGAGCTATTTACCTGTATGACCCATGTTGAACCCACGTGTGGAATAAATTATTTAGAATACTGATAGTCACGTGAGTTCTACCCAGGTAAACATTCCTCAAAGGTGCTCACTGTATAACATAGGCAGGTTTTGTTTCAGTAAGTCAAAGCCCTGTCGCTCAGAGATGTTTATATAATAATTATATGTATTTGTTTTTAAGAACACGGGAGGGTAAAGACATTTTTGACCTTCATGCAAGACAATGAAACAGGTATTGAAAGCCACCTATACCACTCTTTTTCAATTTCATATTCAATGAAACTATTAATGTTATTTTTCAAATGCGAGAGTACCAATTTCTTAGTTTAATCATTTAGATACAGGCAACTACACAATTTCATTCCATATTTTTAAAAACAGGTTTGGCACAAGAAATATCATTTCGCAAACGCGCCCAACTATGATCCACCATCAGATTGTTCAAGTATTTATTAAGGTCTTCCGTTTCCAACGGAAGACCTTCTACTGATTCTGTTGGTAAAGATTATTATTCTTTTTTTTTCTTCTACTTCCTAGACACAAACTTTGAGGCCTCATATCTCACTTAATTATCAAATTTCGTTCAAATTTTCAGAGGTTATAGACGTTTATAAACTCTATCGGAATGATGACAAAAATTTCAAAGAGTCTCTTTCGGTTTTGAGTTATTCCCCTTTAAACAAAAAATCATAGGCTTTCGTTTCCGGATAAAGGCTCAGAGACCACTAGAGCTGGAGCAGAAATTTTACTTGTTTTAGATAACAGAAGGATTGAAGTTGTGCACATCGGTTTTTGTTTTTCGATTTCTGCATTCAAAATGGCGCTATATAGGGGTCAAAAATTAGAACGCATAAAAGAACGAAAATTTACAGATATTTTCCTTTTTATCTTGAAAACTAAAAATATTTTGTTAAGACATGTAGAATAAAAGTTGTGCATAATCACAAGTGCTTTCATTTGATATCATTAAAAAGGGGCTGGTCCCTAAAATTAGGGATCTAGGGCCCTTGAAAGTTTTTGTTTAATATCTCAAAAAGTATTGAGAATTTATAATACGTCAAATAAGCAAAGTTGTTCAAAATGTCAAGCCTAATCTAATGAGGTTGGAAAAATACGTCCGGAAACGTCACTTCCGGTCAAACCAGAAGTAATCAAAAATTGCATATTTTGTTATTTTTGACAGGTTTTTGGATATTATATGTCACTGGAAGCTTAAATCTTAATTTTCCGTCCGTTGACGGTACTTCCGGTCAAACCGGAAGTTGCCAAAATTAGCTTGATTTTGAAAAAATGAACATAGATTGTCAGGATTAAACCATTTTTCGACTTCATTACTCTTTTTTTCCAAATGAAAGTCACTTCCGGTCAAACAGGACGGACGACCTACTCGTTGCTTTGCAACGAGCTCGGCTCTAGTTTAAATATCTATTCCTTGATTTACATAAACGAAACTAAAAGAAGGTTCGGTACGACTTTTCCGGATTTATAGGGTATCCATAGGCCTTTCAAAATATTCAATTGTTTCAAATCCATGCTGATTCTATAGTGGCGCTTAACCTTTTTTTTTAAATTAGAAATATCCAATAGTATCTAACTATTACCAATAGAGAACCATATGGTAATATATTTTGAAGTAAAATGGCACATCAAAAGGGCCCAATAAGTAATGCTTAAGTGCACTTGTCCTTTAGACTTTTTTAAGAAACTTAAGTTTGATAAATTACCAAAACCGCTGATAAACGTAAACTGTTATTAACTATTGCAAACAGATAAAACAGTGTCTAACGCAAAGACATACACCACCGCTACGGCATCACGTGACTTCTATTAATAGCGAAATTTTCCTTAATAAAAAAGCTTACAGAACAACAATATCCCGGAGTTTTATACTTTCTTTGAGGAAATAATATATATAGTTGAAATTTATCTATTTTGCCTAACAAGTGCTGCTAGAATCCCATTGTCCTGTCAATAAAATAATTATTCAAAATATTCGCACGAAACCTTACCCTGTGTTTTGAATTTTATGCATATGAACCGAGATTTTTCGTAAAACAATGTTTAACTCGGGATTCTAGCAGCACTTTCCAAGTTTGTCAGAGGGCAAACTTTCCAATTGTACAAATCTTATGTTTTGAAACATCCAGCTTATTGTTATTGTTCTATCGCATTTTTTTTCGGGAATGACAGAGGAAAGGCCGACCGGGATACGTATATAGCTGACTGCCTTCGAAAGAGAATATAATCGATGAAAATAAATTAGCATACCTGTATGATTAACTGAACTCCAAATGAAATTTCACATAATATTCACGATATTTACTTTTAAACTCCATTTTACGTATCTTTGTACATGCCGTTTTAACCAAATTCTCTTTACACAACATGATCAATTCTCAAGTTACTTGATGTACACATATGACGTCATCGGTGGTAGATTTGAATCAAAATGACAGATACAGCATAACAAGATAAAATTTTTTTTTTGTAAATGTTAACTCGTTTCTAATCATTTACTAGCGTTAAATTACATATCTAAATACTAATATATTACGAAAACTTGTGTTCTAAAATTGACATCATATAGCCTAATATGACGTCATAATGTAGCACTGATTTAGTCAAGGTAAATATTTTGTATGCTTCCTTATCACCCCTGCGTAGAATCTACACTACCTGAGGATGATTCAATATAAATTTGTCTAGTCATAGCTCTAGAGAAGATCTTTGATTGTCCCTTATGGCCCTTCCCTTCCTCCTAGGGTACAATTTGAACAAAAAAAATTGAATCAACAACAAATGAGATTGATTCAAAATAAATTTGACCTTTCCTGATTGTGAGTATATTCTTATATAAAAACTTTGATCATCCATTGTGGCCCCAACCTACCTCTAGGGATTCTGATTTTTACAGACTGTTAGGTTCGCTACACGAGGATGCTTCCACATAAATATTATTCATCGTGAATTTGCTGTTCTTGAGAAGAAAAGTTTTGAAGATTTTCCTTTAATTCCAAAGTAAAACTTTTTAAATTAAAAATATCCCTTTTTTCAATAAATTAAAGTATTTCTCTATTCTAAATTTAATAAAGTATTTTTTTTATCACTGTTTTCATTTATTGATACAAAGTATATGTTTAGCTGAATAGCATTTCGTTACCTTCAACACGTTTGATTTACATTTATTTCAACCAGATCCACATATCTTTCACATTTGGGGGAACAGCTGCAGTTGATATATTATCTGAAAAGAATATAACTTTAAAACAAATCACACAAGTACAAAGAGATTTAATTACTGTTACTATGAGTAAATTCAAAAGTACTATCATCCTGAAAATTTGATTGCTTAATGTCAAACAGTAAAAAAGGAATAATACTGTAGAACATTAATTTTGTTAATTTTGGCCAAAACTCCTAGGCCCCTTGGGGGTAGTGTTCTAAATTTACTTAATTAAAAAAAATAGTATACTTACCAATAATTTTCAGCATTTTGTTTTGACTCTCAATTCGATCTGTATCTCTCTCTTCTAGTTTACCTGAAATTATGAAAAAAATTTAAAGAAAGAAGTAACTTGCAGAAATGGTTTGAATAGTTTTAAAAATATTCCTTATTGTTCAGGTTATGTTTTCAAATTTACGTTTAATTCCGTCCACTATTTCTCCTGTTGCTATATTTTCTTCAGCCTGGTTTCTCAGTTCTTCAAGGTAGTGATGGTCATTAACAGAGTCCATTTTCTCATGTCTCAAAAAATCCACCTCTTTTTCAAAATGATTTCCATTGTTAAGGAAAGAGTCAAGATCCACAACTGCTGATCTAACAGTGGACCAGATGGTGTTGAAATCAGCATTTGAAAGTATTGGGCTGGAAAGATACAAAAGCGATGCAAATCCTCTCGATGTTGGCAGAGAGAGACCTGTCCGTAGGATCTGGGTCATTGCCCCAACCATTATTGTGTGGTGGTATGCCACAGATGTTTTTAAGCAGTATGTTCAATAAAGGAATATCCATATCACTATAATTTCCAGCATAAGTACTACCACGAGGTAAAATTAGATTTAACTGTGGCTCTGTCAGACGAAGAAGATTACTTATCTTTTGTACAATGATATGTTGAAATGTCGACGGTGGTACATGATGACGTAAAATATCACGTCTGTGCATGGTCCCAAAAGAAATCGACACACTCTACACGCATTTGTTGTTTTTTCTGTAGACATGGTAGAATAGAATTGAATTCGCTCTATGCTTTTCTGAAAAAAAATAATTCAGAAAATAATACTTGAGCAATTATAAGTGATACAAGATTTGGTTGTGTAACACTGATGCCCCTTGCATGGCAACTTATTGCGAGGGTTGAATAATCTCAAATGCATACTTAGTATTAGACTTATATCAAACGCCATGAATAAAAGTGTCCCTATTCGTTCAAAGGTTATGACCAAGGATCAAGTTTTTGAAAACTGGGTCAAACTCTTTTAGGTCAAGGTCAAAATATTGATATCGGCTGAAATGAAAGCACGTGTGAAGGATGAAAGCCCTAGCTCCAACTGTTCAAAAGTTATGGCCAAGGAACACACCTGTGAAATATGTCAGCCATAGCCCCACCTACTCAATAATTATGAGCTATGTGAAAGTGGATGACAGACAGACAAACAGAGAAACAGATGGCATGATAAAAACTATATTTTCGGGATCTTTCGACCCTGGGCATAAAAATAAACTATTACAATTAAGATAATTAAGAATCTTGTTATTTTTTTAAATTGCAACATAAAAAAGATATGGCAAAATATGTATGGATCCATTGACTTTTTTTTTAATTTAATAAAAATTTTCAAATTGTTGCTTTTTTCTCAGGTCAATTATAACATATCTGTTTCAACAGCTGTACAGCTCTGCTGTTAACTATTGTTACAAGAACTGTGTTTGAACAAAAATATCCAGGAATGTATTAAATGTATACGTCTTAATCTTAAAAATCAAATCGCTAAAATGTTTGGTGGAAACTTGAATAAGACCATATGGTCAGATCAGATAAAGTTTTGTAGCGAATAAGTCTCTTTTTTGATAGTTTTTTAAAAATATTTTTAATGATTTTGATTATACTTTTTATCATTCTTTACTTATTAAAGCATTCATTTAATAATTATAATAAAAACATGTGCATAAATATCCTCAGTTACTAGTAGATGCTATAATGTTTTCGCGATCTACTTTGTTTTTATTCAGTGCTGTTTTATATTTTGGATATGAGTTAGAATCTTGAAATTTGTGTATCGAATTTTAAGAAAGTAGAATTAATCTAAAGCGGCGCACGTATTGACCTATTTCTGCGAGTCAAAGGTAGTCAAGGTCCTATCCTAGGCCCATATATTATTCATACAGACCTTGTCAAGTCAGGTTGTGTAAAAAGTCCCATGTATAAAATAAAACGTTGTCGTGTTTTCATTAAAATCTAATAGTGGCACAATAACGATAAAAAGCCATAACTGATTTCTTTAGTCATCCTGTGCATTTCTCACTGACTAAACTAGACCTGCACTCAACATACCACGTTTCGTGTCCGTACAGTAGTAAATATTATATTCCGTAACCATCAAGAATGGTTCCTTAGATAACTTCAGTGAAAAAAAACCTTGAATTTGGATGAAAAGTCAGATAAACACGCCAATCCTGCTTATATATCCAAAAGATAACACCAGGCAGTGGATGCATCACTTCCGCTTTATGCTATATATATGAGAGTGAAGTTTAGAGGCGGATCGATGAACCCTGTTCGCAAAAACATATTTCTCGTCTCTTAAAGCTTATATATTACCACTGATAATTGCTTTAAATTTTACAAGGAAATCAACTTTCAAGTTGAATTAAAAATCAATTTACTACATGTATTAGTTCATATGGATGAATTGAAAAATTATGACCGGCAAATTAGAAAAAAACTTTCGAAAAAAATCAACTTCAAGTGTCATTTATATTTTAATATACCAGCATATGCTATATAATTTCAAGTAACTATGATATACGCAAATGCATAAAAAAATCTTCTTTTTTTGGCTTTTTTTTATTGGAAAAGAAAATATTACTGCAGACTTTCATAGATATGTTTTCAAAAGAATGCATATTTTCAAAACACCACGTCTATCCGTGTAAGATTTATTGTTAGATGTTTGTATATCGTTTAAGCAGAATTTTTAGTGAGGATTTAATTTTGGCATTATCAGCGAGAGTGCCAATATTTCTAAACTTAATTGCATTTTCGTTGTAAAAGGTTCTTTAGTGAGCTTTTTCAAAACATTTAAATTACATGTCGCTAAATTAAAACATCAATTTTGTTTTAAGGACAAATTGCGAAATTTGCATCTCGCTGAAATTTCCACTTATACTGTCTTGAAATGACTTTTTATCAAATTACAAATTAAAATGTACTGTACTGTTTTATTCAATATCCATATAATATTTGTATTGTATACTGTAAAAATGAGTGGAACTGTGGGACTGAGGAACCCTTCACCAGGGTTTCACCCTAATTTTAGGTCATTGAGAGTCATCATTTTTGTATTAAGATATGTTGCAATGTTCTATTTTTGTAAAGTGATAAGTTGCATGCATTGCCCAAAGTTATATTTCGTATAAACTATATTACAAAATACCTCGTGCAAATTAAAGGAAAAACATAACAAATTCCTAGATTTAATTATTCTTATCCCTCACACAAGTATGCAGAAAGATTTTCTTTTCCAATGAAAATCTAATAAAAAAGTTAAAAATTTTTATGCATTGCTAATATTCCATTATGACTTGAATCTATAAAGAGTATGCTGGTATATTAAAAATGACCTTTGAAATTGATGGGTTTTTTTAAAGATATTTTTAATTTGCCTGACATAGTTTTTAACTTCATCCGTATGAGCTAATAGAAAATTGATTCTTATCTTGAAATAATACTTGTTTCCTGTATATATACAATATCATGTTCCTCCTGATATCATAAAAAAGTATATCATTGAGCAAATAAATTACAGATATAGCGTAAAAATATCATTTCTTGAGAGAAACAAAATGTTTTGCGAACAGAATTCATCGATCCGCACCTCAAATTCACTCTCACATATATTACGAGTCACAAAAGCGGAAGTGATGCATCCACAGGCTGATGTTATCTTGTGGAAATATATGCAGGATGGCTGTGTTTATCTGACTTTTCATCTATAAACAAGGGTTTTTTTTTTTTACCGAAGCTATCAAAAGAACCATTCTTTATTACAGAATACAATATTTACTACCTTACGGACCCCAGAGTGAATGTACAATGCGGAGTGCAGGTCTAGTTTAGAGAGGTAGTGATGCCTAAGGCTGTGAACATACATCTGTCCCTTTTTACCATTATTGTGACAGTGTTAGAAGATTTTAAATAAAAAAATAACAAATATTTCTTAATACATGGGACTTTTTACACTACCTGGCTTGACAAGGTTTGTATGAATAATATATTGGCCTACAATAGGGCCTGGACTACTTTTGGCTCATGCACAAATAGGTCAATATATGCGCCGCTTAAGATTAATTCTACTTTTTTAGAATTCTAAGTCATATCAAATACATAAAACAGCACTGAATAGAAGCAAGGTAATCAAGAAAATATCAGAAACTAACTTAAAATATGCACAAATTACTAATTTTATACTTAGAAAGACCATCCTCTACAAAGAAGAAATTTCAAGACATTTCTTATCACATATATTTATTTTCTACAATTCAACAATATCACCAGCTAGATAATTCGTCCAATATAAAATAAATATTTATGTTTGTTAATTAAAGGTGCATGTACTGCTCAGAAACATTAAAAAAATAATGCATGTGGAATTTTTTTTGATTGAAGGTACATACTGCACCTCGATTATGTTACTTAGTATTATTCATGCTATACATGTCGAAGTTATATTAGATTAATTACACATGCATTATTCTGATATTTAATTTAATTAGATTGAATTCAACTGAATTACGTTTTAAACTTAGTAAAAAATCTATTTTGAATAAATCATTAAACAAATTCATTAATAAAATTAAAAATCAAACACTTATTCAATACATTTTTTGAAATAGAATTAAATGATAAACCACAGACTTGTAACTATAGTTTTTCCTCCTTAGAGCCACTGTTGATGTTTTATGTGCCGAGAAAGACATCCTCTATACAAACTGAATAAACCCTTAGTCCCCCCTACTGCCACTTCTATTTTTATATACTTCATTGTTATTTCATGTCCTAACTTTCAGTTTACTTCTATGAACTTTAAGTATGTAGCAGTCATGTTTCCATGTAAGGGAGCGACCTTTTGATCTGACTTTGAGTTGGCAGATTTTGAAATACTCCAAGAAGATGCTGAAAATGAGACAATGGTGATCACAATGGAAAACACCTACCACTGAAACTCCCATCTCAGATTCAGATGGTCGTCCCCAAAATATTGTAAAAACATGTCTACATGCCTGAGGTTTTTTTTTGTAGGCTGTGGAATTCAGGTCATTGTGTATAGCAGGCGCGTTTCGTTGACGCATTTAACGACAATTCTAAAAGTTAAAAAACAAGATAATACATATTAAATATGGTCATTTTAAACGTGCGCTTATGTTAAAAGATGACATAAAATTATTGGTTTATCATTACATGTAACAACTGAATTTTGATGCAGGAACATCAATGCTATTTATAGAAAGAGATGTGCATTCAGGAATATTGGAAAACCCAACGTGCATTAACAAACCATGCATAATCTCTGTCAGAGATTATTTATTTTTTCCTGGTATTATATTTTTTAATAGTAGTTGAACATTACGGAAGCCCATCAGTGCCAATCAGAGCAGAGACTTTCTTCAATGTATAATGTAAAAAAAAAAATGAAAAAAACAGCAGTATATACTTTTAGTTTCTGTATATCACGACTTACTGATATGTATTGCAAAAAACATTTCAAACGAATATAATTAAAAATCTTATTTCATTGAAAAGTTATTGAAACTTTGAATTTTAGGGATGGGTTTGATTGACACATCCTTGCACTTTCAAAAATTTTAATTTTATTCTTAACACTCAGGAAAAGTGGCAATCTTGTTGTGTTTTAATGAAACATATTGTGACCAAAGCTTTGGTAAAGCAGTAAACAGGATATGTTCTTAAAACAAAATTGATCAAAATACATGTAAAGTCAATTAATACACAGCAATTATTTTATGTACATTATACTTATTTCATGGATATATTATTAGATGCTAAATTACGCAATTAAGGACATTATATTAAGTCAAGTTACAATTTCAGTTCACACAGTCTGATATGTGCATAGATGTATAAATGATTAAACACTATTAAACAAATACTGTCCTTTCTGACATATTTCATTTTATTTCATGACGTAAAATCCACTAAGAACATTGATGCATGTTAATAAATGAATAAGACAATTCTTATTAGTTTAGTCTATTGAAAACATTATTTACTCAGGTCGAAAAACAGGTGATTGGCGGGGTTGCACAAAAGTTATGGAGCATAAGAGATCTTCAATGCTTGGGAAATGATACAGCAGCTACTGTGACGTCAGGCACATCGCAGATGCAAGAAAACGTATATTTATGACTTGGTATACAATAGTAAATTTCTAAAACATTTAGGATTGATCTTTAACTTCAGTTAAAAATACAATACCCTAGTATGTCATTTTTTTTGTTTTATGTGTTAAATAGAAGCTACTTTCATACATAATTATTTTCCAGGGAAACATTAAATGAATGCCATGGCAGCTTCCCCTTACGCGTCCACAGAGGAGACGACAAATGCCTGCAGAGCCTGTCGACTTCTCCTGGGTCCATGTACAGATCAAATGAGGGATGTTTTAGTTCACCATATACCTCTGTCAGCTTTCACACACGTCATCAAACAAAAAAGAAGTCATCTTCCGCGTCTCACAGCTCCACAACTAAATTTAATATTACCTAGAGGCAGTACCTATATTGGAAACTACAATGATATGGACATTCCTTTATTGTACATATTACTCAGAAACATTTGTAGCATATCAGCACACAGCAATGGCTGGGGAAATGATCCTGATCCTACAGACCGATCTCTCTCTGCCAACATTGAGAGGATTCGTATTGCAAGAAATCAGTGTGTTCATTCTTCTAGTCCAGTCCTCTCTAATGCTGTATTCAACACCATCTGGTCTACTGTTAGATCAGCTGTTGTAGACATTGATTCTTTTTTAAACAACGGTAATCAGTACGAAAGAGAGGTTGACTTTTTGAGACATGAGACAATGGACCCTGTCCGTGACCTTCATTTCATTGAAGAACTGAGAAAACAGGCTGAAAAGGATGAGGAAACTAAGAAAATTGTTCATGGCCTTAAGCGTAAATATTGATTATTTTATTAAAGAAAGGGATTTTCATTATTACTATTAAATACTTTTCTATAGATATTGCTCAGAAAAATTGCCGAAGAAATTTATGGTGTTAATTTTTTTCCAGGTAAAGTGGAAGAAATTGATTCAGATCAAATTGAGAATAGAAATAAAATGCTGAAAATTGATGGTAAGCATCACATCAAGTTATATATTTTTAACAATGATTTTACATTTTTGTTCAAACAATCAGAAAAAGAAAAGAAGAAAAATTAGGAAAAATCAGTAAGGATCATTTACATTGTATCAGGGATATAACTAAAATCAAAGAGTTAAAACTCATTATTCTCTATTCTAAAGTAAATGCCGACTTAAATAAAACCTTGCGTTCTCCAATAAAGCAGAACGTCATCGAAAGATTATCAAATCAGAAAGCATAAAAATTGTAAAGGAAAATTAGATAAAAATGTGCCTTGAGAATGTAAAACATTCTTTTACTATATCGTTGTCTTGTCTAAAATCTACTTGATGTGTATTGCCTAAAACACCTGACAAAACACCTGACAAACGTCTGATTTTATGGCTCGTGCTATGTTTCACGAAAATGTTTCTCATGCAGACACGGAGTTATCCTTCAACATCAAAGAAAACAGGAATTTTATCTCTTAAATAATTACAAAGACCATTAACAATATATTAATACATTTAGATAGGTTACCTCCCATCGTTTTGATATGGAATTCGAAAATGCCTCTTTTTATAGTACCCAATTGTAAACACCACAATGTTTTCATGAATTTATTAATTATAAATTGTTCATTCTCCGATTCCTAATTCCCGGAAATTCTTTGTTTGTATCAATGAATGCTGCAAAGCATTGAAGTTGAAGATTTTGCCACACAATTATGGACTCTTTCGGTAGTGAATATATTTTATTATTCACAAGAAAAATATCAATATTGACCGAGGCGATAAACAAACCAAATTTACCATCAAATTGCCATTAATTTTTTTATTATACAGTCAGGGTTTGAATACCGTAGAAGAAGAAATTTTAGCGTGGATTCAATTTTGGCATTATTAGCGAAGGAGTTGGAATCGTTAACATTGAATATTGCTTAAATCAATTTTTGTGTTATTTGTACTAGCTTCTTAAGTGAGCATTTTAAAATCGCTAAAATTACTCGCTAAAAATAAAAAAACAGTTTTAAGGAGAAATCGCTAAATTTGCGTCTCGCTAAAATTTTCACTTTTACGGTAAATAAGACTTTGAAGGCTGCAGGAGATTCATGTTCAATAATGAACTTCTGTCGCAGAATTTTTTTTAATGAAAAGGCCCAGAATATAACCTACAAGCTCCTTGTTTTCCTTTCGCTGCGTGTACGACACATGATGGGATATTAATCCTGAAGTAGACTCTCCAATCATTATCAACGTTGTTTGATGTATTGATAATCACTTCACAATGCCGATGCATGTGCACTGACCTTCCAGTGAATACGGCTTCCAATCCAGTTAATATGTAGTACTATGAACTGTTTACATTTGTATATTTGAATATAGGGACTATTTATAGACTTTATCGTTAAATATCTTGATGCATGTTAGTCTTGACATTCAAAAAAAAAGAAACACGAACTTTGTTATCTATTATCATGATTAGCTGGTGCAATTATCACTAGCATTCCCCCATCCGCCGATAATAAACAATTAAAATTCTAGGAAAAATTGAGAGAATGTTCATAATATCTTGGATAGAAATCAATAAACAGCATTCAATTTATATCTTTTGAAAGTTTTGTCACTGAAAACTGTGTCTTTCTTTTTCTCCCAGATGAAGTATCAAAGCTGAAATATGCTGTTATTCCTTTAAATGTGAAAGGTGAGTTTTTAAAAAGACCTTTGATTACTACATCATGCAGTAATTACTTATATTATATGATTGAATATTTTCCATCTCTCTGATTGGCCGAGATCCAACTATGTTAGAAAAATATGACGTTGTATTGAATTGCACGTGACGTTCCAGGTCAATACAAGGATTTATTTCCTCTACATTGATTTAAAAATAGATTCGGAAATTCCGAATTGATATAAATTGTTTTAGAAAGATATTTAAAAGACTATGATTATTATTTTTATGTGAACAAAACATAAGTGAAATTATATTCTAGGTGATAGTGGTAATAGAGGATGCAGGGACCCCCCCCCCCCCTTCCAACACATTTACTGAACATTTTTAAAAAACTTTTTGGCAGTCAGTTTTCCCTGATAATACTCCTTCCTTTCAAAATCTATCCGATAAAAAAGACTGACATTATATATTTCTTTAATGGCAACTAAAGTTGATTATAAAAAAACATTTCAAATTGATACGACTGGTAAGGTTAATTCATATTTTAATTCTGCTTGTCTTTTGTATTTGGCTAGGACTTAATAAAATGCAAAAAAGTAATGAGCTGTATCATTTTATCAGTGAATCATATAATAAAACAATTATTGCTGTTTTTTGAGGTCAATACAATAATTTAGCAATCTGAGGAGTAAAATATTCACCTCGCCCTTCGGGCTCGGTGAATATTGTACTTCGAAGATAGCTACATCATTGTATTGACCTCAAAAACCAGCAATAACTGTATAATATTCCAATTTGTATTAGATTTGTCTTGCAAAACAGCACAATCTTTAAGAGGGGTGTACAAGCCATATATTGGATCTATTCTGGTGTAAAATAAGAAATACAAAGAATGCACTTAATACTCTACGAAACTAGTTCAAAGTTTCTCAAAGTGTTAATGCACTCATTGCCTACTGTTAGAGACCAAAATTAGTAAATAGTTAAGTTTATTTTGTTTTAATTACGAGAAAATTTATCATGTTAGGACTGCACACAACAGCATTCACGAGGTTAAAAATGCATTGAAACTGATGTCAGTTGGATTCATTGATAATTTTGTTACAAACATTTGTTTTGCTTTTTTTTCTTATCCTTTTCCATCATTCTTAAAAATTTGAATTTTCATATGGTGGTCTTCCTGAGGCTATGTGTTCAATTCTTCCGCCATCCCTCTGTCACACAGAGTTCAAATAACATTGATTTTAGAATAAATGCGACCATGACAACATTCAGACAAGAAATTATTAAGTATTAATTTTAGGTTATATAACTTACAACTTTTATTTGTTGCATCGCATCGTCGGATTAATGAAAAACGCGATATTAACACCACTCCAGCAAATCGGTAAAAACTGCTCTGTTTATCGCCCGAGTTTCCTCGTTCATATCTTCCACTGAGCACGTGTTTAGCATGTGCATATATCTTCTGTGGGTAGATGCGTTTTTTGCAATGATTTTATTTAATTTTCAATGGAACAAGTCTTGATGATTTGTTGATACCTTTAAAATTCAAGAATAAAAAAAATGTCCTAAACATATGTGTTTACGTCGGGTCTCTCCGCTGTGGCGATAGAAGTTATTTATCAAATGGGGTTCTGTTTAAAATTAAAAGGGACCCAATATATTTTTCCTATATTGGAAGCTAGCGCGCTTCATGAAATATGCCGGCGTGAAACGTTGTAGTTCATGTCCTCATGAATTCTCAAAATTAAAATTCATCTCTTAAATTACGTCAGAGGATGGCAAAACTTCACTGCAAAATGTGACTACAATACCATTCCAACCCCCATGTTATACCAAATGGAAGTGTCTTGATGTAACAGCTACACAAAAAGTTGTATCTACATTTCCTGACAAGTTCTTAGCAGATGATATATTTTTTTTTAAAATGCACAAAACATAAATACATTTAACTTTTAAAAAAAAAATAAACATTGACCCGGAATATCTTATGTTTATAGAATATTTAAGGATATTTTTTATTACGTCAAGAGGAGCTTGGTACTTAATTCGAAAAATTAAAAATGACAATATTTAGTAAATATCAGGATAAATACTAGCATACACTCTCTTCCATTTGTAGCTATTCATGAGAACGATGTCTTACACTGGAAAAAAGATGATCAAGTTTTCCATGAATCTCACAATTTCCCTGCTATGCTAGAAAAGGTGAAAACAAATTCTCATGTGACGTTTGTTGGTGTTCCTGGATCCGGGAAAACAGCAACAGCTCGTCACATCGCCCTGATGTTACAACAGGAAGGATATGAGATTGTACCAATCAAAGATATCAGGAAGATAGAGGATTACTGTGATCCTAACAATCCACAGGTTTTTGTTATTGATGATGTGGTAGGTGTCTTTGGACTTCAAGAAATAAAATTGACCATTTTGTCTGATTACAAAGAAAAAGTTGTGACACCTATCATCCCAAATACAAAAACTCTTATGACATGTAGAGAAGCAGTGTATAGAAAAGCAGTTGAGTCAGGTTCATTTTTTACAGAGGAAAGCAATGTTATTCTGTTACATAGCAACGCTTATGCATTAACTAATACTGACAAACAAAATATTCTGAAAATGTTCAACATAGATATAAATCTTATGTCTCCTGAAAACCTGACATCAGCATCAAAAATGTTTCCTTATCTGTGCAAACTGTTTTCAATGGATAAGAAATTTCAGTTGTATGGGTCTTTATTTTTTGAAAATCCAGTTCCTTGCATTTTGAAGGAACTAGACGAAATGAAAAAACAGAACAAAATACATTATGTATCCTTGGTTTTATGCATGCTGAATAAAAACCAAATACCAGAAAAAATCCAAGGAAAAGAAGGAAAAAAGGAAAATATTATTAAAAACTTCAATGAATTAAAACAGAGTGTTTTATGGAAATGCAAAGTCAGCAGTCACACTGATAATTTTGAATTCGTTGATGCTTTGTCAGAAATGGAAGGGACATACACAAAAATTAGTGGTACTGTATATAGCTTTGTTCATGATTCCATGTTCGAAATTGTTGCCTATCATTTTGGTTCTCAGTTTCCAGATCTCATTTTACAGTTTATGAGTAGTAGTTATATTGCTAACTCTGTGAAACCTGATATCCTTCAAAAGCAAAAGTTAGACAATGGAAATAGACAAAGTGGTGAGAATTTTACGATTAGTAGTGAAATCAGACAAGAGGAAGGTAATATTACAGTCAGTGGTGAAAGTAAACTAGTTAGCGGAGAAAGCAGTGATGGCATGGATTTATTTGATCTCTGTATATGGTTAAAGGAGGATCATTATTCTATGTTTGCTGAACGTTTGTACAGAGATATAGAAAGTATGGAACTGCATGATGTCTTCATGAATGATAGTCTAAAACATCCAAAAGTGTGTCAGGCCTTTATTCAGGTCCTGATGACTAAATCCTACAACGAAATTAAGTCTTTATTTCTGTCAGAGCATAAAGACGTGTCTGAGATAGAAAGTAAAGGAGTACGGTTGGTCAATGAGAGGAAGGATATAAGTAAACAGAAAGTGCTGCTGAATTACAAATGGAGACTAGAGCATACATTCAGTGTAAGGGTTATCAGTTGGGTTGTTTTCTATGGACACAATCAGATTCTACAGTATATTGTTGATCAAACTGAGTTACACAAAGAAACACAGTCAAAATTATTTCAAACGTGTTTAAAAAATGAAGTGAGCTCTTCCTCGAAACAGAGGAGAAAGAACGTCACTGCAAATAAAGAAATAGACAGATATAGAACAGATTGGAAAAAAACTGAAACTTCTGAAGAACACCGCTTTCTTGTACTTAGTTGTTACAGCGGTGATTTAGAGACAGTTCGAAAAATGCTGAAATGTGTCACTAGAAATGCAATCAATGAGGCATTGCCAAAAGTAGAGGAGGATGATGATGATGATGATGATGATGATGATGATGATGATGATGATGATAATACTGTCAATATTTTGTGGTTTGATACACCACTGAGAGCAGCTTGTGAAGGTGGACATTTAGATATAGTAAAAGAACTGATAAAGGCTGGAGCTGATGTCGATCTATTAGGTTATAAAGATACACCACTTACAGCAGCATGTTCAAATGGACATATAAATGTAGTGAAGGAGTTGCTAAAGGCGGGGGCAAATGTTAATCTACGTGTTAAACATGATTTGCATTTGTTGGACACACCCCTGACGTCTGCATGTGAATCTGGACATATAAATGTAGTAAAAGAATTGATAAAAGGAGGGGCTAATGTCAATCTGGTAGGTGCATTATCCCTGCCAATTACAAAAGCAAGTGTAAATGGGCATTTGAATGTAGTAATGGAGCTGATAAAAGAGGGAGCAATTGTTAATACACGCTACTATGAAAATCCACTTTATGGTGCATGTAGGTGTGGTCATACAAAAATAGCGAAGCAATTACTACGGGCTGGAGCTATTGTTAATCAACAAGGTGTATTACAGACACCACTGACAATAGCATGTGCGCGTGGATATACGAGCACAGTGAAGGAGCTGATTAAGGCAGGGGCTGATGTAAATCTGCGGAGTGAGTTTACTACACCATTGACAGCAGCATGTACGGGTGGATATATGAGTATTGTGAAGGAACTACTATATGCTGGGGCTTATGTAAATATACAAGGTGATTCTAATACACCACTAACAGCAGCATGTGAGGGTGGATATATGAGTATTGTGAAGGAACTACTAAATGTTTGGGCTTGTGTAAATCTACAAGGTGAATATCATACACCACTAACAGCAGCATGTGAGGGTGGTTACATACAGATTGTGAAGGAGCTGATGAAGGCAGGTGCTGATGTTAATCGACAAGGAAAGTATGGCACACCACTAATAAATGCTTGCAGTGGTGGACATATAAATGTTGTCAAAGAGCTGCTAGAGGCGGGTAGTGATGTCAATATACAAAGAATGAGTGATTTCAATATACAAGGAATGCATAAAACAGCATTGACAGCGGCATGTTATAATGGAAAAATGAGTATCGTGAAAGCACTTCTAGAGGCGGGCGCTGATGTCAATCTTAAAGATAAAAGAAGTACACCACTGATAGAAGCATGTCTTGGTTGGAATATTGACGTAGTAAAGGTGCTGATAAATGCAGGGGCTGATGTTAATTTACAAGGTAAATCTTTAACACCACTTACAGCAGCATGTCGATATGAGAGAATACTAGTAGTAAAGGAATTGGTAAAGTCAGGAGCTGATGTTAATTTACAAGATGGAGAAGATAGTCCACTGACAGCAGCATGTAATTATTCTTATTTGAGGTGTTCAGAGGAGCAGGATGATGTCGATGTACTTAATGGAAGTAATACACCTTTGGCGGACATATATAATGAAAAACATGTTATTGTGCTAAAAGAGCTGCTAGAGGCAGGGGCTAATGTTAATATTCAGGATTGGAAGGGAAGAACTCCTTTGTATATAGTAGTTTTAAGATATGATAGGACTCTTATACCTGTTTTAAAAATGCTGACAAATTATGGTGCAGACGCAACTATTTGTAATGATGAGGGTCTGTCACCAATATATATTACCTTACTTAGAAATGAATCTTATATTTTAAAACAATTACTTCAAACTGGATGTGAAGGACAGTTAAATAGTCACAAGATACATCTGTTTAACTGTCTGGTAAACATAAGGCATAGCGACGTAATGACAAATAAAAAGGATGATGTGGTGACACGGAATCGAGTGTGGTGTATAGAGGAATCGGGAGATTCGCATAAAACAATCATAGATAGAAAATGCAACATACTTAAAAATCTTATAAGTCTGGGTCTGGATGTCAATCAGCGGATACTGCTTGAGAAGGATTATTATGAGTATGATGAGAGGCCTTTGTTGTTTTTACTAATTGATGAGAATTCTGTTGAGGACAGGAAGGAAAAGGTGGGGATCCTCTTGAAGGCAGGAGTAGATGTCAATATCAGAGTACAGTACAGTGATTATGACGATGAAGAAAATGATAATTATAATGATAGTTTAGATTTGAGATTTCAGTTAGAGAAAGATTGTGTGTCTGTTTTAGAAAGGACACGACAATTGCTGAGAAAGTGTAGAAAAAGGAAGGATTGGTGTAGAAGTGATGAAAGGCCAACGTTAAAGAAATTGCTGAGTAAATTAAAGAAACACGTTCGACGATACTCTATATAAAGAAATACAAATATTTTAAAAATGGTTGCTATGTGAATAGGAATATCATAGTGAAATAAGTGTATTTCTGACATGTCACAATTTTACAGTTTTCTTTCTTTTTTTTTCAATTTGATGTAAGTATTATCCTCGGTTCTTGGAATAAAGACGGAGATATGAATGTTTCATTACCACTTACCATTAATTTACATAAAGCATGAAATGTAAACGTATATGCAAATCTCATTCCCTTCTATATAAACAAAATGATGTATAAATATAATCAGTATTTGGAATTTCTTGGTAACATTTTGCACAAAATTAAAAATTAACTGTGTTAATGAATTCTAGGTAGGCCCTTTCTTAATGTATATTACTCTTTCTTATCAAATGTCTTCATTAATACACACTTAAGTACATACTGGTGAAGTAGTATCAGCCTATTTGAATACCTTCAAGTTGGTAGAAAGTATACCTTGACCTAGATTAAAAATATGTGATCTTTCTTCTTTCTCTTCCTTTTAGATAGATAAATATCTTTGTAAACTTATACATCAAGTTTTAGTTTTCTTGATGTTATATAAATTCATTGTATTGACTTCATAATATAAGGTAATCGTAAAATATTTAAGAAAGGTTATTATTTTACATAATGTTGTTGACTGACTGTTGTACTATTTATCATTTTCTGTATTATTTTCTGATGCTTGAAATACGCCAATGTATAGGAAGATTAAATAGATTAATATGTTTCAAATGTATATGTATTACTCGCTTCTTCAAGAGAGTACTTTTAAGTTATTTAAATCTACAATATTTTAACAGAAATGTCATGAGAATGAGAATACTGACAGACTTCAATTGTATACTTTCGAATTAATGCACTGCCTTTGCTTTGGTCAAAGTATCACAATACAACCTCAGTTATGCGACTGTCTACAAAAGTATGCTTTTTCAAGCCTTTTGATTCTCACAGATTGATAACTGATATTTATAGATGTTCATTGTTTTCAGATATACATGTATGTAATGTTTGACAAACAGAGAAAATTGGCTTTAAAAGATAATCTATAAAAGATATTTATTGACATTTTCTTTCAAACGATATTTCTAATCCTAGACATATATGATAAACTTAATCTCTATGAATTAATTAATTTTGATCTCCTCTATTTTAGAAAATTGCTGCAATTGAGGAAAAACATTCAGATCAGGCTCCCCCTCTCTTACAGTCATGACCTGTCCCAAATTTCAGCACTCTTGAATACTTAGTAAATCATTGTTTGCTTTGTTAGATATTCTTTTATTTTAAAACAGATATAACCTATAAAATTGATATAAGAAGACCAAATTCATTTGAGCTTAAGGATGCTTTAGAATGGTTCCTAGACCCTACTCCTGTTGGGTCAGGTCTTCAGAAACCCTGGATCAGTCATCGCTACATTGTTAACTATAATCCGCCATCAATTAAAAACGTACAACACACTGGGGGAGATAACTCTTGCGATTTCAATTGAACGTTTGAAGTGACGTCAAATTTAACGTCAAAAATAAAGCGTCAAAAAGACAAGTAAAACGATCCCGATGTATATCAATCATAAAAGTAAAATCGGATGTGGGGCTTGGCTGTGATTATGATTATACTCAATCCATACGTATTTATTTAATTAACCCGATCAAACTACGTAAAAGCAACTTTGAGACATAAAATACCATCCCTTAATGTTTTTTTTTTTAATTTCATATACAATAAATTGTATTCTTGATCAAATCGCAGCATTTTTTAATCTGAAAATGTTATTTCACATTGCAGAAATTATGTACAATTGGCTATATAACATTCCGATTAATGGTCTTTATTATTATTATTTGTGCTTTTACGATTTGAATATTATTTTTCTTTTCTAATTAAATAAGACAACAATAAACAAACAAAAAACGTTTTACAATGTAAAATCGACGTTGATCTCAGACCGTTAATGATCAAAGAGGAACAACTCTAAAAATGTAGGAGATGTATATTTTTCTCCCTTTATTCACGGTTTTCCACAGAATCAGATACATTTACAGCAAGACCTGATAAATCTGAGAATTGAATACTATAGACCTCATACGCAAAATGTATGTATACAATTGAAAGGAAGTGTTTACTAATACTGAAATTATCTGAATTTATGAATATCCTATCGCAGCAAATCGTTTGACTTTCTGTCACTGTCAACAATGTTGGTTCGCATTTCTATCATAATCGGGTCAACCTCATTCTGGACTCCAGTCTTAATTTTTGTTATTTCCCAACCAGCGAAGGTTAAGGAAGGCAGAGTCCCCAACGACATTGGGCCGATCACGCATGTGATTGTTATCCACCAAGATCTTATTAAATTCCGCAGTGAGAGGTAAACCAACTGATCAACTCTTTTACTCCTCTGTTGACCAGTGACCAATTATTTACGAAAGCTTTTATTTCACCCCTCTTGGAAACTGGTTTGCCTGTATAAATACAACAGAGAAGACACAACTCGTCGGAATTTCTTTTATTTTTACAATCTATTTTATATTCTAAACAACTTCATTCAAAACAATAAATAGTACAAGAAATATTGAACATTATAAAATATCTTTTCCTGTTAAGAAAATGAGTTAACTGAAGCTTAACAATCTGAAACTTAACTTTTATTAAAATTATTTAGGAAAGTTTGTAAAAATATCTTACCTGTATAAATACAACAGAGAAGACACAACCCGTCGGAATTTCTTGACGAAAAATCTTTCCCTGTCGCAATTATACTACTCATGTGTAAGAGCTCCGCTCTGACCATATTTGTTATTTTATCAAAATTTTCAACTACAAACATCAATTTGCGACTTGAATTTTTACTTACATTTCTGTACCTTTTTATCCTTTTGACTTTTGAAATACAAATTAAAATTCATATTAAACTTCTTGCAAAATCTTTACTTTTTATCATTATGTTGATACATGTAATTTATTCCAATTGTTGACCTTTCGCCTGTTACGTAGGATTGGCTGTCCCTTTCCCTATGCCCAAAAATGACCTGACGAAATCAAGTTTCATCACACTCATGCAACCACTCTCACTGAATTTAAAAACTAATGTATACCTCCAGAATTCAAATGACGAAATACTAGTATATTTGGACCGTAAACGACGTTTCGTCAAACGCTAATGGTCTGCGCCGCAAAAAAAGAAGGGTTGGGGGAGGTAGGGGTATTTAAAAATTGCCAAAAAATCTACATTTAAGTACGATTTACATACGAGAACTTTTAAATATGTAGGTTAATATTTTTTTAAGCAAAAGCAATATTCCAATTTGATTTTTTAAAATGTGTATTTGTAGATTCATAGCAAAGTGATTGACCCTGATCTGAAAGACGCGCGGGAACATGATTTATTGAGAAAGGGGGAAGGGGTAATTTTCCGCTATTAAATCAAAACTGGTCGCACAAAAATTATACAAAAAATTATGAAGATTATTTTTACTACCAGCTACCTCAGAAAAAATTTTTACCAAAATTAAATGACAGGTTTTTTAACCAAAAAAATTTAATTGAAAATACACTATTTTCAAGGCTTAGATAATTCATAGTTTTTTCAGTTTAAGGTCTTTAAAAATTGTTTTGATGATATGTATATCAAAAAGATGACTATGTTTTTGTGTTTAATGTTTAAAGGAATAAGTCATTGAAATTTGACAGTAATACATGTATCTAACCTGGCTTTTTGAAAATCAAGGTTTAAGTTGTTCATTGATTGAAAATTTTCTCTCCTTGTAAACGACTTAAGTGGGTAACTTTTGGAATTTCCTGTCTAAAAACCACTCGAACGATTTTGTCCAAGTGTGTATACATGCAGTAGATATTGTCATGTACTAAATATACGAAAATAACGAAAATTAAACGACAGGAATGTTTTGGGATAGGTGCATTGTACATCCTTAAAGGGTCCCTTTTTATGGTTTGTAATGCTACTATAAAACATCTAAATCTCCCTCTACATTATTTTTTTTTCAGGAGAAAAAAAATTACAATACGACCTGATGAAGCCAAATTCAAGGATAATATGCCCATGAGCAAATATTAAATCCTTGTGGCTAGGATTATTCTAACTGCCTCTCATTTTAATAATCTGTCACGTCATGAGCAATATTACAGAAAAATATAATCACAAATCTACAAACCTTGCAATCAACAGAATAATTGCCTAAAAAAGGCGATGTATGTCGAGAGTTTTTAATCATGTTAATATTTGTATTGAGCATATTCTCCTTTTTGTATACTCATTACATCCTACAAGAAGAGGCCACACATAGGCTCTACATAATCTCCATTCTGGCAAAATTTGGCATGAGGACTTATATCATTAGTACTACTGGAATAACTTTCGGTCTTACCGAGACAGAACCAACCATAAGAAAAGGCATTTTTGTACTACTGAATACAAAACACAGAGTTTCAATGGTTAAAACTAAAAAGAGAATTCTTCCATTTAAACACCTAAATAATAAGCACCGCCCTCAGATTTACCTGTTCTGTATTCCCCCGTCAATCAGGTGAATTAAGGTCCATCATTGGGTTCTTGAAATTGATTGACATTTAGCTACTAGTCCCTGTGTATAACTCTTTCACCTTGTTTGACAATCGTGTCCAACATCAAATTAAATTTCGGTTTTCCGACGTTTACTACATATATTTCCAGCCATAAGGAAGCCATTTCGATGTAAAGAATTTAAGCTTGATTATAATTGATTATAATTATCTGAATTACAAACATGTCATTGAAAAAAAAATATCTTATAATGATTCAGTAAAATAAATCAAGCGTGTGTATACTACTACTAAAGTGCATAAGTGACTAAAATCACGTTTTCACTCCAAAAAAAAAATCTTGTTTCTGAGACACAGCGAAAAATTTACGATGAAAACAGAAAAGTGAAGTAAGCTGGTAATTAACACTTTTTGTATAGCAAGGCCGAAAGGAAAATATTTGATTACTTACAACTTCGCCTGGACATTTATTAAGGATTTCTTTCTTTCTTTACCCAGGATTTCTTGCTACATCGGTCCTTACTTGTACCTCTTTTCCATGCAAGTGTAAGAAATAGTTTTGAAACAAAAACACATGTTAGAAATAAATATATACTTCGTTTTAAGTTGTTTTATTATAATCTAATGTACTTAAAATACATAACTTTACGAAACCATCGTTCTTGCGAATTTTTCACAATAGGACACATTTGCTAAAAATAGGACCCCACGACTTTTCTTGCAAATTGGAAGTAACTGTTGGTCGTTATCGAAGCTCTAAATGCTCCTGTATTCACGATAATTATTATTAAATAGTTTTTTAAAAGTTGAAAGAGACATGCAGGGATTAATATATTACTTTTGAAATTGTACCTGTATTTCATGATTTTTGCAATAAACTCAACATATTGCTTTTGTGACGTTCATTGTAAGGTACATACAGTCGATTTAAAGTTACCGGCCGGCCGGTGAGATTTCTGCTTATTTGATATTATTAGATAAGAGTCTGAATTAACGGAATTTGCAATTATCATATTTTACTACTGATATTTTCCATTTTCGATGTTGATATCTAATAATTTCATGATCCAATGTAGGCCAAACAAGCTGAGGAAATACTCATGGACTTCCTGTGTGTACTGTTTGTCTATAGGGATTAGCGCTTCCCACGGTCTGCACGACGGTCAATGTTTCAGGGTATCACGCAGGTAAAGTTAAGTGCCTCCCCTTAACTGAGAAAACCGTACAGTTAAACATCACGGCCTTTAAGATAGACACATAAGTATGTGTAGTATAAATTTCTCCTCATCAGGGTATTTAAAAAATAATGTAGATATACTAGAACTATTGAAAAGAGATATTACTAAGCATATAGATTTGGATGATACATACTTAATGTAGATATTAAGCCAGAACAAAAAATGTCCTAATTATGTAAAAGGCAGTATTGCCTCAAATATTCAAATAGCTAGAAATATCTCCATAGGATATGAATGCTAGGTTAAATAAGTAATGCAACATGAAAAGTTGTATTAATGCATGAAGTCGGATAAAATATCTTGAATAGTTTCTTTGGAATTGGAACTGAAATCTAAAAATGGATAAAGATGATAAATTCTCAACACATTATGCTAGATGCGTTAAAACTTCATAAAGTCTTTTTAAAGACCAAAATGCCTATGCTATAAAATCACTCAAAGTGAATGACACAGTCTGTCGTCTCAAGCCAAAGTTCTTTCCTACACATGGTTGCTTGATCACACAAATTGTCGTAATCTTGAATATTTACGCCTGTTTGCTGTAACGTCATCTTTAGCCAATGAAAATATTTGTTTCCATTGCAATTGAAATCAACAACTGACATCATCAGTTAAAATAATATTTCGTAAACTGCGATTGAGTATTGAAAGGTTAAGTCATAGTTTATTTTCCGACTATTCCTTTACATTGATTTGCTTTGACTGGTCAATATTTTAATAAGTAAAGAAATAAATAAATATTTTCTTCTCATTTAACATGTTCAACCACGGCTAGAATTGGAGAGGATAGCTCATTTTTGCAATGGTTTGCGACGATGGACACAGTACTAAGCGCACAGACTTGTCTGATATTAAGTCATAATGGTTTAAAAATGCTTCTCATATTATGACGTCACGTTTTACGCAACGTTTGTGCGGCTTAGCGGTGTGTTGTGTGTTATAATATTTCACAAATGCTTATTCGCGTCAGTATCACAAAAGGAGAAATACACGTGACGTATTTTGTCGCCCTTGTGGCGCAGTGGTTAGAGCGTCTGCTCTAAAGTCTCGAAGTAAGGAGTTGATCTTTAACGCAGTAGGTGAGTGCACGAAAAAGATCCAGAGGGTGGTTTTCCTATATAATCCTTTTTGTAATCTTTGAATTGCCAATAGAACATTTTTTTATGTAATGATTATTTAATACATATTTAATACATTTCTAAAACAATTCAAAAATCACAAAAATGACAATTAAGCATATTTTTGATATATTACGAAGAGATATAAAAAAAAGATATTTGAGGAACTTGTCATCAGACCTTCAAGCCCTTAATCTGATAGGATGTGTGCCCTTTTAAAATCTACCGGATACAATTGGAACCAAGAGAACAAAGTCAGTGATATGCAACTCGTAGATATAATGCCAGGCTAATATTCAAGGAATATTTAATATTAAGTTCAATTGTGACTAGCGATATTTGATATCCATTTATTATATACACCCGGAAACAAAAATAAAATGGGTAAACATAAACTGACAACTGATAAGGAAATGTGATTTTTTTTAAAAAATTCGAAATAGGGAGATCAATCGGGAACTGGTTTTGTTGATTTTGGGAAGAAAATCCTGATACATTCTTCGGATAACTTTATTTTATCTACTTGGATTTTGAAATGAAGTGTTACACAAGTCTATAGTGTACCTGTATATTATGTAAGTTTTGTTACGTTCTATTACCTTATGATTATTTAATGACCTTTTTGTTGGGGGGGGGGGTTCAAGATATATTACTTTGCAAAATGTAATTATACTTTGACCTTAGCCATAATTCTTCAACAATTTAAGCTAGGAGCTCAATATTTTACTTGCATTCTACGACACCAATCCTTTTATTTGGTACCAATATTTTCTAAGGAATAAAAATAAGACATTTATCTGATTTTATAAGCATAAAAATTCTGAGAATGAACCGAATGGCAAATTTGAAGACCTTCAGTATAAATACAACACTGTCGTTTCCATTGTAAATTACCTTTCAGAGGAGTGTTAAAAATGGCTATGGCAGTATCCCCTTACTCGTCTACAAAAAATGCCTGCAGAGCCTGTCGACTTCTCATCGGTCCGTGTACTGATGAACTGAGGGATGTATTACGTCATCATGTACCACCGTCAACATTCCCACATGTTTAATCAAAAGATAGATAATCTTTCTCGTCTGACAGCACCACAACTAAATCTGATCCTGCCAAGAGGTAGTACTTATACCGGAAACTACGAGGATATGGATATTCTTTTACTGTACATACTACTCCGAAACATGTGTAGTATACCACCACACACCAATGGATGGGGAAATGATCCAGACCCTACTGAAAGATCTCTCTCTGCCAACATTGAAAGGATTCGAATTGCCAGAAACCAGTGTGTTCATTCTTCTAGTCCCGCCCTATCCAATGCTGATTTCAACAGAGTCTGGTCCACCGTCAGATCAGCAGTCGGGGACCTTGATTCTCTCCTTAACAATAGAAACCAATATGAAAGAGAAGTTGATTTTTTGAGACATGAGACAATGGACCCTGTCCGTGATCTTTACTTCATCGAAGAACTGAGAAAACAAGCAGCAGAAGACACGGCTACAAGAGAAAGAGTTCATAGCCTAGAATGTAAATTTAACAATTGAAGTATAAATGAAACATAGTATCTTATTTCAATGATTCAATCTGATAATTATCTGTCACTATTACTTGGACATTTTTTAAAAGTTATTTCAATTTTTTTAAGGTAAAGTAGAACAGATTGCTAAAAATCAAAATGTTCGAGAAAATACGACGCAGCAGATTACGGGCAAGTAGCAATATTTATACGTCCTAACTGATTAAGTATTTCAATGCGTTACATAAAGGACCCCATACTATACGCACCCGCTAAACAAAAAAGGAGGTAACTTCAAAAACCTCTTTTTGCATGCTCAATCACCTGGTTTTCAATTTTTAAAATCCATGTCATAAATCACCTTATCTTTCGCTGACCCCAGAACACTACATCTTTAAACTGTGTAAAAATCATATATTAAATGCTGTATGAAATAAATTAGAGGAGCTATTTCTATTCTGGAAAAACCTATTTATTCTTGGCCCCTGTAAATTGATTGTAAATCAATAAATAAAGTTGAAGTTGGTATGTAATAGCAGTCCTATTTTCACACCCGATTTTGATTTATAAAAAGTTTTAAATTCTGCAGAGAATATAAGTACTGCCGTATGTCTGGTTAACTTGGAAATTGCAGACATATCTTAATTATATACTGCTTTACTTGTTTTGACATAGAATGTCGTATGGCAAGTGAAATTAAAGTAAACACATGACAGCTTTGTTTGTATAAAATGGTTGGGACGCCAGTGAGTTAAACAGAACTACAACAGAATGATGAATGCCCAAATTATGTAGCGAAACCTTGAGTATAATGGACGAAACCTAGAAAATATATATATCAAGAAAACATTGATGTAACCATCAACTGTCGCCCGAGAAATATATATAAAGTAAACAATGGAAATGAGTCTTCATCATCAAACCGCTTCGATATACATGTGTGAAAAGGCATGCGTCTAATTGATGGAGACGATAGTCGCGAATAATTTGAAAACTTATAGTCGGATAAAAAATCAAACAAAAACGATACCATTTTAAACTTGATCAATTCCTCAAGTAAATGTTCGTTGCACAAAATATAAATTGAAGTTAGACACATGCATCACCTACATTCAAATTGTATTAATTTTTAATCATAGAATATAAAACACGAACTGTGAAGAGTATGTTTTTATGCGAGAAGTAAAATTCGATGTTCTAAAAAGGGGTCCTGTCGTTTTTTCGATAGTGAATGATAAGCAACTTTATATATTAAATATGAAAAACATATATATTTTTACAGATTCACTTTATTGAAATAAATATATTATGTATCTCGTAATTTATAAAGGAAAAACATTCTGATTAACAATTTTTTTCAATGTTTAGAAAACCTTTAATTCTGAATAACTTCTCCCACCCCAATTCCCATACACTAACACTTAAACGTATATGTACAGAGCAGCCCGGTCCTTATTTTTTCTTTACAATCTGCTTGCTGAAAGGCTCTCTGGGTTAATTTAGAGGATAAGTAATGACCTAATGTATGTTAAATTTTGTGAACATCGCTATCAACGTTTAACATAAAAAAAACATGTATATGATATACTTTTTTTAAATTAATATAAGTGCATGTAACCCTATGATGTTTAACATAACAAGGGCTATAATTACAACCCTATTTTTATTCAAATTTTCTCACACAGATCTGCAAGAAAGTACTTTTGTTTGAATTAATGTCACTGAGCATCCTTTTAGTATTGAAAATTCTAATAGAAATCAAATTATTTAATGGGTGAAAAGAATATACATACATGTACATGTATGATTGATATATGTTTTTTATCTTTTTTTCAGATGAAGTAGCATAGTTAAAAAATGAAGCTATTCCATACAATGTTAAAGGTAATTTTTATAAGCAAAGACAGTGTGTAAGTGTTATACCTGATATTCTGCTCTTTTTAAGTCAAAGGTTTTGATTATTTATTACATACTTAGTAATAGTACAGGATTTGCGTAGCGGTATGCGTTAGGCCTGACTTCATAATTATAATGACCATATCAGCCCTGTAGTGCTGATATAGATTTACGGGACTAATACGGATAATTGTCATATCCATAGTAAATGAAACCTAAAAACCAGCACTTGTGATAATACTAACTTTGGAGGGGGGTGCACATTCTCTTTATTTTACATTTTTGAATGTAAGGATAATCTATTTAAAAAAAATAAAAGATTATTTTCAAATAACGGATCGGACACATTTGAAATAGAAGAACTAACAAACACAAACTGTATAAGACAAAAGATGTGAAATGTATGAAGTCCGTACATGATTATTTACTTACTTTCTTTTCAACTTAATGTGTATTGTATTTTACTAAGTATGCAATAACATAATAATACATAACCCTTTCAACATCAAATCCTGTATCAACCCTCAACCAATATCAGCTCTCAATGATAAATTTTTGCTGACAAGGTCATTGTATCGACCACAGAATTTACGAAATGATAACTTTTAAAGAGACTGTTGATATTTTAGTTTCATCAACTTGTTTGTTAATAATATATCTCGTATTAGAAATTGTTCATACGTAGAGCATGCTCTTTATATATTATATATATTTATCTCAACACGACTTACGTTTCAAAAAAAAAAATGCTCGATATTTATTTGCAATTCTCACTTGTCAAAATTGATTTCAATTGAAAATACATGGTCTTCCATATGTAGCTCTTCACGAAAACGATATCCTGCAGTAGAAAAGAGAAGACATGGTATTCTTTGAAACACACAACTTCTGCGCAATGCTGCAAAAAGTGAAGAAAAATTCTCATGTGACGTTTGTTGGAGTCCCTGGATCTGGAAAAACAGCAACAGCTCGTCACATTGCCCTGATGTTACAACAGGAAGGGTATGAAATTTTACCCATCAAAGACATCAGAAAGATAGAGGACTACTGTGATCCCAATAATCCACAAGTATTTGTTATTGATGATGTGGTAGGTGTATTTGGACTTCAAGAAGTAAAAATGAACCTTTTGCTTGATTACCAAGATAGAATCATGAAGCCCGCAATGCCAAAATCAAAAGCCCTCATGACATGCAGAGAAGCAGTATTCAAAAAAGCAACTGAGTCAAATTCATTTTTTAAAGACAAAAATACTATTGTTTTGTTACATAGTGAAGCTTTTGCTTTAACTATAGATGACAAAAAAGAAATACTCAAAACCTACAGCATAGAGGAAAATATGATGTCTCCTGCAAGTTTGACATCAGCATCAAAAATGTTTCCTTATCTTTGTAAGCTGTTTTCAACAGAGAAAAAATTCCAGTTGCATGGTTCTGTATTCTTTCACAATCCAGTTCCATGCATTTTGAAGGAACTTGAGGAATTAGAAAATCAAAACAAAATTCACTATGTTTCTTTAGTGTTATGCATGATGAACGAAAACGAATTATCTGAGAAAATTCTAGAGGAAAGGGAAAATGAAGGAAACTTCAATGAAATCAAATTAACGGTTCTTCGAAAATGTAAAGTCAGTAGACAAACTGATAATTTCAAATTTGTTGATGCAATGTCGGAAATGGAGGGGACCTACACAAAGTTTTGTGTAACTCATTATAGCTTCATTCACGATTCTATGTTTGAAATTGTTGCATATCATTTTGGTTGTAAGTTTCCAGAAGTCATTGTGCAATTTATGAGCAGTAGCTTTATTGCAAACTATGTCCGACTTCATAGATTTCAAACAGAAAAATCAGAATATAAAGTTATTCATCCAAGTGAGAATATTGGAAACAGTGTTGAATGTATGTTAGAAGGGAATGAAGTGTGCGTTTATGAAAGAATACCGGAGGACAAAAACGTTACATTCAATGTCGGGCCATTTGATCTTTGTATAAAGATAAGACAGGATCTTTATCCAATGTTAGCTGAGCGTTTGTATAGAGATATAGAAAAAATGGAACTGCATGATGTTTTTATGAATAATGTTTTAAAACAAACTGAGGTTTGTCGGGCTTTTATTGAGGTGTTAAAGACGAAGTCGTACACAGAGTTGAAGTCTTTATTTCTATCTGTTCAGACAGACGTGTGTAAGGTGGTGAGTAAAGGAGAAAGTGTAACAGAGGAAAATGAGAAGAAGAGTGAGTGGAGCACTGAGAGGATGAGACAAAAAGTGTTGACAAATACGTGTAGGAAACCAGAGACTGTTTATTGTGTCAGGGTTATTAGTTGGGTGGTTAACTATGGACACAGTCAGATCCTAAAGTATATTTTAGAACAAATTGAATTACACAAGGAAACACAATCTGAACTATTCGAAAGGAATTGTTTTAATCCTGATTCAATGTATATCATAGGAAAAGGAGAGATCTGTCAACATACTCCTGAAAAATACCGTCTATTACTACTAAGTTGTTACAGTGGTGATTTAGAAACTGTAAGAATAATACTGAAATATGTAAACAAGAACTTGATCAACGAAATACTCAGAGATCTTGATGATTATTATGTGTGGTCTGACACACCACTGACAGCAGCTTGTAAGAATGGATATGTGAGTATAGTAAAGGAGCTGCTAGAAGCAGGGGCTGATGTTAATCTACAAGACGAGGATGCTACACCACTGATAGTGGCATGTAACAGTGGACATTCGAGTGTAGTGAAACAGCTGCTAGAGGCGAAGGCTGATGTCAATGAACTGTGGATATATACACCGATGACTATAGCATGCGCATATGGACATTTGAATGTAGTAAAGGAGCTGCTAAGTGCAGGTGCTAATGTCAATCTACAAGATGAGTTTGATACACCACTAACAACAGCATGCATGCATGGATTTATTGATATAGTTATAGAACTGCTTGAGGCAGGTGCCGATATCAATTTATATGGTGAAAATTATACACCATTGCAAACAGCATGTGAGCTCGATTATGCGAATGTAGCAAATAAACTGCTAGATGCAGGGGCTAGTGTCAATCCACAAGGTATGGATGTTACTCCATTGACAGCAGCATATAGATTTGGAAATAACACTCTAGTGAAGAAGCTACTTACGGCGGGGGCTGATGTCAATCCACGAGGTGTATTTACTACTCCGCTAACAGCGGCGTGTAGAGTTGGAAATTACACTCTAGTGAAGGAGCTACTTAAGGCGGGAGCTGATATCAATGTTTATGGTAAGCATAATACACCACTTACAGAAGCATGTGAAGGTGGACATTTGAGTATTGTTAAAAAACTCCTAGAGGCAAATGCTGATGTTAATTTGCAAGGTTACAATAAAACCCCTCTGATAGCAGCAAGTGAGCATGGGCACCTGACAGTATTAAAGGAACTGTTAAAAGCCGGGGCTGATGTCAATAAACAATATGAAGAACAAACAGCACTGATAGCAGCATGCAAGGGTGGACATTTAGAAATTGTAAAGAAGCTTATGGGAAAAGGGGCTAAAATAAATTTACAATGCCTAAGTGAAACTCCATTGATAGCTGCATGTAATTCTGGACACCTTGCTATAGTGAAGGAGCTGCTAGATGCAGGGGCTAGTGTTAATTTAGGAGCAAAAATAAGTTCACCATTGAACGCAGCATGTGAGGGTGGACATCTAACTGTAGTAAAGGCACTGTTACAGACAGGAGCTAATGTAAATTCAAAAAATTATGATATTGCACCATTGACGTTGGCATGTGAGAGTGGACATTTGTGTGTGGTAAAGGAACTGCTTAGAGTTGATGCAGATGTTAATCCTAAGGGTCATTCTCATACACCACTGACTGGGGCATGCTTGGGTGGATATCTGAGTATAGTAAATGAGTTGCTAAAAGCTAAGTCTGATGTTAATTTGCAGGGTCAGTCTAATACACCACTGACAGCAGCATGTAACAGTGGACATATGAGTATTGTAAAGAAGCTGATAGAGAAGGGGGCTGATATAAATTTAGTAGGCGGAAACAAAACACCACTGACAGCAGCAAGTGAAGGTGGACACATTAGTGTTATAAAGATTCTGCTGAAGGCAGGGGCTAATATCAATCGACAGAAACAATATAAAACCCCATTGATAGCGGCATGTATGTATGGGCATTTGTGTATAGTGAATGTATTGCTAGAAGCTGGCGCTGAAGTCAATCCACACAATCATTTCACAACACCACTGACAGCAGCATGTAAGGGTGGACATCAGAATGTAGTTGAAGAACTACTGAAGGCAAAGGCAGGTATCAATCCACGTGGTCATGATTATACCCCTTTGACAGCACCATGTGAAGGTGGACACGTATATATAACAAAAGCGCTATTAGAGGCTGGAGCTGATGTCAATCTTCCAGACAAATCGAATACGCCACTAACAGCGGCATGTAGGAATCGACACTTCATTGTAGTGAAAGAACTGTTGCAATGGAAAGCAAATGTTAATTTACATGTACTAAGATTTCGTAAATATTATACACCACTCATAGCAGCATGTGAGGGTGGGCATAGAAGGATAGTAGAAGACCTGGTAGAAGCTGGAGCGTATATCAACCCACATTATGGAAGTAATTCACCACTAGTGATTGCATGTCATGAAGGGCATATGACTGTTTTTGATGAGCTACTAGAGGAGGGAGCGGTTGTAAATATTAAAGCAAACGATGAAACACCACTAACAGCAGCATGCAAGGGTGGATACCTACGTATAATAGAGACGCTGATAGGAAAGGGGGCCGAAATAAACCCAAAAGGCAACCGTATTTCTCCACTATCATGGGCAAGTGAAACAGGTCATATGAGTGTAGTAAAAAATTGATAGACACGGGGGCTGATATCAATCCAAAAGATAAATATAAGACACCGTTGTCAGCAGCATGTGAGGGTGGACATATGTGTGTAGTGAGAGAACTACTTACGGCGGGAGCTGATGTGAACCTACAATGTGAATTCAACACCCCTCTGACAGCAGCATGTGACGGTGGACATTTAAATGTAGTGATGGAGGTCATTGGTGCAGGAGCTGATGTAAACGTACAAGATAAATTTGAAACACCTCTAACAGCATCGTGTAGAAGGGGAAACCTGGCTATAGTAAAGGAGCTTCTTAACGCGGGAGCTGTTGTCAACCTACCAGATAACAATAATACACCGCTGACGGCAGCATGTAAGGATGGACATCTAGATGTTGTAAAGGAGTTGATAGAGGCAGGCGCTGATGTCAATAAACAAGATTCTTTTGGAAATACTCCTCTTCATGTTACAATTTTATATCAGACAAAGCTTGCTGTTCCGGTTGTTTTGATTCTGAACAAGTATGGTGCAGACTCAACAACCTGTAATAGGGAGAGTCTATCATCCTTGTGTGTTGCATTAATCAATAACAAAATGGATGTTGTGAAACAATTCCTACAAACAGAAAGAGAAACTCGGCTGAATAAATTACGTTTCTTTAACTGTTTGGTTAACAAGACACGGTGATGTGATATCTGATAGTAAAGATGATGTAGTGGTAGCACAGCGACAAGTTTGGAGTATAGAATTATTTGGAACTGTGTATTATATAATCTTTGAAAGTGAGTGCATTGTTCTGAAACATTTATTGGGATTAGGACTGGATGTTAATCAGTTGGTTTAGGTGTATGATGACTTTAACTATGAGTTTGATGTCAGGCCTTTGCTATTTATTCTAATAGATGATGTCAATACAGTGAGGGACAGGGTAGAGAAGATGAAAATACTTCTTGATGCCGGGGTAGACGTAAATATCAGGGTGAAGTATAGTACGTGTGATTCTGCGTCAGACGAAGATGGTGTCCTTGATAGGTTTAGTGATGAAGATGGAGATGAAGATTATGTTGATGTGTTAGATAGAGAGGGTTTGTCTGTTCTAGAGAGGACACGAAGAATGGTTAATAAGTTGAATTATAATGAGTATAGCTCGAATAATACCACAGTATCTGAGTACAAGACAGTGTTGAATGAAATCAAAAAGCATGTGAGACGATACTCTGTCTGAAAAATAAAAAGTTTGTGATTTTTTTTATTCCCGAGCCTTGGCGAGGGGGATAAAAACACACAAGGAGTTGGATAAAAGTCATATCCAACAAGAAATCATGGGAGATTCTTTTTTATATGTCCCATTTTTAATACTTCACAATCAATGATTTACACAGTTTTGTATCTATTATTCTCAGTCACTCCACATTATTTTATTTCATTGTAGGCAAACACAAAATCCTTTGTGATGTCATAACTATGGGATATGTATAACCCTAATAACATGTAATAGTTAATAGTAACAGTTAATAATAACATAGGATAAACATTATTATTATTGTATTTACTAAAATTTAAATCAGGCTATTTATAGACTCAACTTATGTTTATTTCTTTCTATAGTTTATGTACAAATAATTATCAAATCTGAATGAATTCTACATCGTCTCAAGCCTTGGTTCGGAGTCTGTATCCCTCCTACCTGTGACTTCTTGGTCACAAAAAGTTTTGTAATCTTCAATATTAACGCCCGTATGTTGTGACATCATGTTTAGCCGATGTCAATATTTGTTTACATCGCAATTGAAATCAACAATTGACATCAACACTAAAAAAGATATGTAATGCGATTGCATACAAGGTTGCGACACAGGTCATTATCCGAGTATGGTCTACTCGCATCAATTGGTCAATTTTTTAATGAGCAATGAAAAATTCTCATCTCTTATAATTTTTATATACAATATTGTTTTTCATCACAATAATTTAATAAATACTGTTAAATCTTTTAAATATGTTTTTAAATATATTTTCTTATATTCTAAAACTAGATCACGAGTTTACTCCATACACTTCTAGTCTAAAGCATCTCTGAAAATATTGTTTATATCGCTTGTAAATGTTTTTCTGCAAAATACATCTATGTAATTGTTTTTTTCTGTGTTTCCCTGTTTCTTTGTTATTATACTATTTAAGTAATTTATAAATATGTTATGTATCGTTGTATGAAACATTTTGTTTACACCTCTTGTAATATGGAATGAATATGTTGAAAAATTATTTTTATTTTGGACGACGATAGGGAGTGCATAAGTATATATAATTTTGTTAATAATTATTCATGATTAGTGAACAAAAAAATAATTCATTTACAATTCATGAATAGCATTTGGGAGTAAATAACTGAGAAAAAATGAAACATAACGCTCATTACTTTTTGTTTATTAAAAATGTAGTTTTGTTATACTTTTTTAAATTCATTGTTGTGATCTTTGACACTGTAGGAGGAGGTGAATTATATACGTCTATTAGAACTTTGTATTAAGATATTGTGTAAGTTTTGCAAAATAAATGTTTTTAATTTTTCCCATATTTACTTTTTTTCATAGGAAAAGCCGTCTACCGGGGCCCTTTCACTTTAAGTCACGAAGACTGATCCTGTTCCAAAGGGTCTGGGAATTTGAATCTAGAGTGAATATTTTCATATCAAGTCTCAATTCTTTTGAGGCAGGTTTGAGTTTTTTCTCAGTTATAAATATGAACATCCTTCAAAGTGTGATGTGATAGGTTGAGAAATGAAAAAAAAGCAATTTCTTCGGAAGATGTCACTGCAGACCTCATGAAAAACTGAATTTAATTTGTCAGGACCTGGGCAGTTCTACAAGTCAGGACAGTTTTTATCAAGGCAGTTAACTTTTTGAAGCAGCTTTGATCATTTTCACAATTTGCAACTATTGAATAGAATTATGCACATTGTATTTTAATCTTAGTTGTAAAATGTCATTTGATGGTGTACAGGAAATCCATTTTGTGTAAAATAACTTGCCTACGTCAGAGTGAGTTACGTCAAAAACGTATTACTCCGTATTATGTTACTAATTTGCTAAATTTTAAGCCTTTTTTGGAGGAAACAACATAACTTTGGGCAGATTTAAGACTTCAAATCTGGTCAATGTGACAAACTTATGTTTTCTTTTTTGGGTCTGGTTTAACTTATGGAAATGTCAGTCGGTATACCCCTGAGCAATACCGCTTATTATTATTGGCTTGTTATAGTGGGAATTAAGAAACTGTTAGATTATTATTGAAATACATCAATAAAGATTTAATAAATTCTGAACCAGGAGAAATGTGTAGCGATTACGGAAAAAAGCATACACCACTGACAGCAGCATGCGAGGTAGGGCATTTGAATATAGTTAAGGAGCTCATAGAAGCGGGGGCGGATGTCAATCTGATGGGGAACTCTTATACGCCACTAACAGTGTCAAGCATGGATGGTCATTTGGATGTCGTTAATGAGTTGTTAAGAGCTGGGGCTAATGTCAACCGAAGCCTTTATAATAGGGCATTAACAGCAGCATGTATTTCTGGACATATAGGTGTTGTGAGGAAGTTGTTGGAAGTAAAAGCTGATGTCAATCCAACAAATTTTCTTTTTTTATCTCGAACCTCTCATAGAAGCCTACAGGAATGGACACCTAATTGTTGTGGAAGTGCTGCTTGGTGCTGGTGCAGATATTAATTTACAACTTGAAAATATTGGTATTTCACCAATATCTGCAGCATGTACGGGTGGGCAAACACATGTAGTAAAGAAACTACTCAAAGTTGGTGCTGATGTCAATCTAACCGGTGAAGAAGGATATGGAAATAACGAACAGTATTCAATCTCAACGTCCATTAAACAAATATACAGAATAAGAGCAGAGCAAACACGGACCTCCGAAACATCAGAGGTGGGATCAGGTGCCATGGAGGAGTGAGCATCCCCTGCCGACCGGTCACACCCGCCGTGCGCTCGTTGTCATAATCAGGAAATAACGGAAAAAATCCGTGGTCAATTCAGTGTATAAATAATGGACTAACAATTGGTATGAAAAACGTCAGTCAGCATTTCATTCAATGATAAATTGTATTTGCTAACAAGGTCATTGTATCGACCATAGAATTTACGAAATGATGACTTTAAACGAGATTGTTGATATTCTTGTTTCATCAACTTGCTTGTCAATAATTTACCTCGTTTAAGAAATTGTTCATACGTAGAGCATGCTCTTGCGTATCGAATCAATTGAGATATAAATACTCCGTATGCAGGTGATGAAGGTATATTGCTGCATAAGTAAGGGAAGTTGACGATAGAGAAGTTAAAGTCATCACGTTTATCATATAGCTTGGTTGTTAGATTACCATTAGTGTCTTTTTCAAGTAAAATATCCAAGTATGAAGCAGAAGTGTCGGACTCTGTGGTATCTTTTATCTCAAGCTCACCAGGATATATCGTGTCGACGTAAGAATGGAAACTATCATTATTAATTGACAATACGTCGTCGATATATCTAAATGTCGAGTTGAAGGCCACAGCAAGTGTTTTCTTCTTTTCACGTAAAAGATTTTGCATAAATTCTGCTTCATATGAATATAAAAATAAGTCTGCTAATAACGGAGCGCAATTTGTTCCCATGGGAATTCCAATAGATTGTTGGAATACCTGGTCTCCAAAAACCACATAGATATTGTCAATCAGAAACTCAAGCATCTTCTTGATGTCAACTTCAGAGTACTTATGTGTGCAATCAGAATCTGTTTTAACAAAAAAAAAATTTCAAATGACCAGTGACGAGGTAAGTAAACTTACGAGTTCCATTTTTGTTGAAGAAGCAGCTGTCAATGATATCAAAAAGCCTCACCACTATTAGCAGCATGTGAGAATGGACAGATTGGAGTAATTAATGTGTTATTAAAGGCTGGAGCTGATGTCAATAAAACGTGTTTATTTAAAACACCACTAGAAGTAGCATGTCGGGGTGGATATATGAATGTCGTGACTGCACTACCAGAGGCAGGGGCTGATGTCAAAATACAAAGTTGTGATACTTGGCCTTTAAAATCAGCATGTGAGGGTGGAAAAGTGAATATGGTGAAGGAGCTGATTGCAACAAGAGACAAAGAATTTAATAATTATTTTACCTTACTAGTAGAAGCATGTAGGTATGGATATTGTGACGATGTTACTAGATTTAGGAGCTGATGCTGATATCAATCAAGAATCTTATGTTTATAGACCGCTGACAGCTGCATGTAAGGATGGACATGAAAGTGTAGTAAAGGCGCTGTTAAATACAGGCTCTGATTTAGATCAAGGGACTGAAAAAGATGAGACTCCTTTACTGACAGCATGTAATGGTGATCATTTTGGTGTTGTGAAATTGCTGCTAGAGGCTGGGGCTAATTTCCATGCAAATAATTATAACATCTTTAGAAGATTACTTTATGTAGCATCTTCTCGTGGGAATATTTATATTGTGAAGGAGTTGTTGAAGGCGGTAAGGGGTGTTTTTCGACGAGAGTATTTAGATTATCCATGTAGCCATGGGCATATCAGTATAGAGAAGGAGTTGTTAGAAGCAGGTGCAGATGTCAATCGACTTCACCCATTACAAGAAGCATGTTTTGAATGACATTTAAATGTTGTAAAGAAGCTGATAGAAGTAGAGGCTGATGTTAATAAAAAAAAATGCTTAAATGATTATGATACACCATTGATAACAGCATGTAGCTTTGGACTTTGAGAATAGTAAAATAACTGCTGCATGCAGGAGCTAATGTCGATGATCAAAGGGAACATGGAGAACCACTTACAGCAGCATGTAAGATTGGATATATGAGTTTAGTGAAGATGCTGATTGAAAAAGGAGCTGATGTAAATCCACAAAATAAAGATAAAATACCACTGATAGCAGCATGTGAGGGTGGACACGTGAAAACAGTGAAGGAGCTGCTAGAAAAAAAGCACATTCAGCATTTGTAAATAACAGACTCTATAATTTCAAGGTACTAGTGGTATAATTATTTAAGATGGATTTGACATTTGTCGATATCTATTCAAAAAGAATATGTGTAGGTCATTGAATAGTTTTAGGTTTAGGTTATTTATGCACCATAATCAATTCATTTATGGATTTCATCTGTATTGTATTATAATCATGCAAATATACTCGTATGATTGGTTGGATATTATTTTTATACAAAAAAACGTTTCATTTTAAATTCTACAAAACAATATGATTGTTACATGTTTATGCTTTTAATTTCAATTATTAATAATTTAATAATTTAATTTCAGTTTGCAACATGTCATTTGATTGGTTAAACGGTTTATCCATTTTGTATAGCATAACTTGCCTACCGCTTGACGTTAACTTTTAAAACATGCGATATTTGAAGCCTTTTCCGAAGGAAAAAATGGAATAATTATCTCATTGTCTACATTGAAATTAAATTATAAGGAATGAAGCTTATTTCAAGTTATGTTATACGACATAACATAACTTGGGGCAGTTTACGCTTTTTTTATAACCGCTCCGCGGTTTATAAAGCGTAAACTGCCCAAGTTATGTTATGTCGTATAACATAAGTTGAAATAAGCTTCATTCCTTAATTAATACTAAATATTTTCTAAAATTGTTTTAGACTTCTGGAAAGTTTTTTTTTTTAGAGAAAGGAAATTTTAAAGCAGTTGATCAGACAAAAATTTAGTGTAACTATAATTACTTCCAGATTTTTTTCCAGTCATTTTAGATTAATACTAAACACACTCAAACTATTATTAAATGGAAATCCTTTATATTGCTGGTATATTATACATCGTTCATTTTCAGTTTTGGTGACTTCGCATTTTACAAATACTCTAATATTTGTTTATAGATATTTATAAACATTTTCTAAAATAATACAGATCATTTTATATGTCTTTTATATACCATTACCTTAATAAATTTTGCAAACTTTCAGTTTTTTCTCTGTTTTGTTATTTTTTTAAGTGTGTACTTACGTAAATGTTTTAATTTCCTGCTTTGTTTGAGTTTATTGAGAGATACAAATCATATCTTAGTGCCATGTAGTTGGCCTTGTAAACTATAATAATGTTTACATGAACATTATCAATGACCAAAATTGAATTTACGGATTGCATACTTTATTTTGAGTGAGTTCTTGGTCAATTTTTAAGCGGTTAGCTAGCTAACCGCTTTATGGCATGGGCTCCAAAAAACCGGAAACTTCCATAAGGCGCTACCTATAGACATCGCTTTATCGCACGTAACCTTATCCTTCTGCAACCAAAAATCGGAAACTTCCACAAGGCGCTACCTATCGACAACGGTAACTTCAGCAAAGCGCTTCCTATGATTTGTATACTGTTTAATACGCCCCCTGGTGAGAGATTGACAATATGCTGTGAAGAGTGGCTATTATAACGATTATATCGAATTTTTATTATTATTTACCAAAGCATTGACAATACTTAGAACACTAACTTCAAAGAACTGAGAATTTGGTCCTTCTTATATGTACATCGCGCGATCGCGATTTATAGCAACTGTTAGTTTATTTTTGAAAGTTGAACGATACGGTTAATTATACAGCAGGTTGAAGGTTATTACAGACTGCAAAAACATCAACAAATCTCTCGATCGAGTTTGATTTGCCTTGCCAAAGTATTAAGAAACACCATTTATTAAGTTAGGTAATACCTAAAAAAGGCTTTTATAAAAACACCGAATGCATCTGTAAGTTTTACAGTTTTTGTAACGTTTTTATGGAAACAATAGGATTACCTCCACAATGAAACGTTTGTTTTTCTTCTCTTTTCTTCTCTGTCTAATAAACAGATTATAAAAGCTCTGCTCCAAGGGGTTAATTCTCTACACCTTCTTTGATAATCTATTACAAACGATCATAAAGGATCACTTACTTTTAGTTTTGAAAAAAAATAATGGGGCACTTAAAGTAGTAAAATTAGTTTTGAAAAAAAATTGGTGAATTATATATTAATGTTAATCAGGATTGTGATCCTCTTCTAAAAATCAATCGATATTATTATTCACAGAAGAATGAGGTATGAAAAATCTTGGCAATTAGCAAAAATTTAAAATATACACTTAATGCTTATTTATAAGTTTTGAAAATTTGATCAATTCCTAGGGAACGTATAATTAACTGTGAAAATACTTTTTAAATTTGAATTTGTCCAATTTGTCGATTATTTTTGAGCGTTTGAGAAGAATTAAATTAAAATACAGGTGTTTAGAGGCACATTGATAGAAAAGAAATCAGTGTACATTGTTTAATTGACATATTGAAGAAAGTGACACTACACTGATTTTTAGTGTAAATTTGAATTTTTAAATACTAGTATTGATTGATTAGACAACTTTCCTTTTCACATTTTATTTGAGAACAATATTGCATGAAGAGTATATGGCAAATACACATTATATGTCCTTATCTAAACATATTGTGCAAGACTTCTTTTAAGTGATTCTCATATACCATTTACTTTATTCGAACATTTACTTGTTTGAAAAGTCAATAAAGTACATTTCATAAAGCTTGATAATCTTGTTTACTCGCCAGTCTTCCCGTAGAAGTAGTAGTTTATAATATTACTAAACGGAAGTATTTAGTATCTGTATCAAAATACAGAATGAACAATGATCGATTTAAGAAGAAAATCTGACTCCTGGAAGTTCAAGAGGTGGGATCCGTTGCCTAGAAGAAGTAAGCATTCCTCGTTGACATGTTAATTATATAGCCGCGATGAGCCTACACAACTGAAGCTCTCTGATATCAATTCATTTACAAAGTCTCTGCTCAGCCATCCTTTTTTCTCTGACTAGCTAGCCGTAGATCTTCACTACTCCAAATCCATTAATCTAAAGAATTTAACTTGTCATTTCATTAGTTGTTTGCTATAGTAGGCTTTATAATTACCTAATTTCAGTTTCAATAGAGCATAAAAGACAATTAAATTTTCAACATCAACATAATTGTTTTCATCCAGAGAACAATTGGATGCCATCAAGATAGAACTTTTAAAAATGCACTTCCTGTCTTTCAAACTGAAGAAATCTCATGTTTAAATTTTGAAACATGCATTTCAATCTAATTAAAATTTATTTAAACCAAATCCGCCACCGCTTTTGAAACATCTAACATCCTATTCGGGGTCACATCAGAGCGACCTTTCGATTATGAATACATGTACAATTAAACACAATTAAACACAATCACTTTGGCCATGTAGATTCAAGCCTCGGTAAAGAATTCTCAAATTAATTCCACGGCTACATATCATCATTATTGATACGGTCTTATGTTGAATTAAAGTAAGTTTGGGATAAATTTCATGTTTTGTTCAATCTGAACACGACCCGTAAATGACCACAGACAATCTTTCTTACTTTTATATCAGCACCTATTTAAATTATGATATAATTTGTACACTTTGCCTTCGTAACACCTGATAACATACCTTAAAACCAGGGCCGACATGCAGTATCCCTTACCTTGCTCTTGTATTTTATTTAGATGCATTTATATTTGTTTATAAAACATGTCATGTGCAGTACTGAGCTTGAAGAAGTGGGATACTTATATAGGGGCTTTGGAATAAAAAGTAAAGGCGGATAAATTTAGTGAAGAATGCCAAATCATTTATTTTTACCAGTTGTGAACATTGTCTGCCTTGATGTTAAATCGTGCATATTACTAATCTGTCAATGATTTTTTCAGGCTTTCGGTCTTTCAGTACTTTCATTTTAATATATTGCGTTGATGTGATTCACCTGAGATAACAATCAAGCAGAGAATACTTTTGACCCAGACATACTTTTCAGGCAATAAATTTCTACACTTCATTACTTGTTTTTGTTTATCCTGCGATATTTAATTTTAGAATCTTTGTGAGATAGAGATTTTACTGGCCTTACATAAAGTCAAAACTCTTTAACTTGTGGGATTCATGCGATTTTTATCTAAAGGAAGCATCTGAAAGCAGAAATAAAAGAATCTGTGATATGCATGTCGTAAGTGCAAGGCTAATATTCAAGGAACTTTATTTTATTGTGGTTAAGGTAAATTTCGACTGGCGATATTTAATTTCGATTTTTACATGTTTTAATACCAGGAAGTAGAACATGTAAACATACACTGACATTCGAGAAAGAAATACGATTTTTTAATAATAAAATCGGGGGATCAAATCGAAACTGGTTTCCTTTCTGTTTGTACAGAATATTTTGACGGAGTATGGTATATTCTACGAATAACTTTATTATCTCTGTTTGGATTTTTAAATGAAGTGTCACACAAATCTATATTGCACCTCTATAGGTAAGTCTTTAAACTTTTTATTTCAAATAGTTATTTTAATTAGGGAATCACTATCTTCTAATTTGGTATTTGCGACCGTTAATGCTGATTTAACGGTCGCAAACTGAGTTGTACCAGCGATGTGTAAGCGGAGCCGGTAAATCGGATGTTTGTGACCGTTAAACCGGTATTAACGGTAGCAAATATCAAATTAAGAGATTAGTTATTCCCATTCTTATGCAATCCATGCATTTTGTTTGTTGTTTACGTCTTATTTTGACGAGTTTTGTGATATGAAATACGCCATGAAGCATCATGTTTTTCCGTTGCTCTATTATGACGTCACAATAAAAAGCTTTTACTCTCGTTAATTCTCGTTTTACTGCTTCAAACATCAGTGCATTAGCCAATCAAAACATGTTTTACAAAACAATTGCATTACATGTAGAATAACATTTTTTTGAGAAATCAACATATATTAATTACTGTGCAAAATATAATCATACTTTGAACTTGGCCAAAACCTTTGAACAGATTGTGCTACGCTTTTTTTTATATTGTACTTGCATTCTATGTTACCAATCCTTTTATTTGGTACAAACATTTTTTGCGAAATATCAATGAGACATTTGACAGTCTAAAGGCCTTCAAATTCTGAAAATGGACTGATTGTAAATTTTTATTTAAGTATTCGTAATTAAAAATTCCTTCAGTTTAAATTCTACATTTTCGTTTCCTTTGTAAATTACCTTTCAGAGGAGCATTAAATAATGGCTATGGCAGCCTCCCCTTACGCTTCTACAGAGGAGACAACAAATGCCTGTAGAGCCTGTCGACTTCTCCTGGGTCCGTGTACTGATGAACTTCGTGATGTTTTTCGTCATTTTGTACCACCGTCTGCATTCCCACACGTCATTAAACAAAATATAAGTAATCTTCCCCGTCTGACAGCACCACAGCTAAATCTGATATTACCAAGAGGCAGTACTTATACTGGAAACTACAATGATATGGATATTCCTTTATTGTACTCACTACTCAGAAACATTTGTAGCATACCATCGCACATAAAAGGCTGGGGAAATGATCCTGACCTTACCGACAGATCTCTCTCTGCCAACATTGAGAGGATCCGTGTTGCCAGAAATCAGTGTGTACATTCTTCTAGTCCCGTCCTCTCCAATGCTGATTTCAACACAGTCTGGTCAACAGTCAGAGCAGCAGTTGTGGACATTGATTCTTTCCTGAACAACAGGAATCAGTACGAAAGAGAGGTGGATTTTCTTAGACAGGAAACAATGGACCCAGACCGTGACCGTTACTACATAGAAGAACTGAGAAAACAGGCCGAAGAAGATGCAGAAACTAGAAAAATAGTTCAAGTCCTTAAACGTAAATATAAAAACTAGTTTTGAAACAATACACTTAGTTTTACCTACATAATATTATACGTACGTATTTGTGAAGTTATTGCTTAATTTCTCTTTAAGAAATGTATCTCCATTCCAGGTAAAATAGATGAAAGTGATATGGATCGAATAGAAAATCAGAACAAAATGCTAAAGATTGTAGGTATGTATTTATGAAAAGAAATTCTTTTGCCAGCTGAATTTTGTTTACTTTGTTCACCTTTTACATTGAAACTTTCAAATGACACATTTACAGCTATTGCAGACACCTTTATGTAACGTCAGCTTGTAAATAACTGTTAAATTTAGTCAGATGAAGGATATGGAAATAACGAACAGTATTCAATCTCAACGTCCATTAAACAAATATACAAAATAAGAGCAGAGCAAACACGGACCTCCGAAACATCAGAGGTGGGATCAGGTGCCATGGAGGAGTGAGCATCCCCTGCCGACCGGTCACACCCGCCGTGTGCTCGTTGTCATAATCAGGAAATAACGGAAAAAATCCGTGGTCAATTCAGTGTATAAATAATGGACTAACAATTGGTATGAAAAACGTCAGTCAGCATTTCATTCAATGATAAATTGTATTTGCTGACAAGGTCATTGTATCGACCATAGAATTTACGAAACGATGACTTTAAACGAGACTGTTGATATTCTTGTTTCATCAACTTGCTTGTCAATAATTTACCTCGTTTAAGAAATTGTTCATACGTAGAGCATGCTCTTGCGTATCGAATCAACTGAGATATACACTCCTCATGCAGGTGATGAAGGTATATTGCTGCATAAGTAAGGGAAGTTGACGATAGAAAAGTTAAAGTCATCACGTTTATCATATAGCTTGGTTGTTAGATTACCATTAGTGTCTTTTTCAAGTAAAATATCCAAGTATGAAGCAGAAGTGTCGGACTCTGTGGGATCATTTATCTCAAGTTCACCAGGATATATCGTGTCAACGTAGGAATGGAAATTATCATTATTTATTGACAATACGTCGTCGATGTATCTAAATGTCGAGTTGAAGGCCACATCAAATGTTTTCTTCTTTTCACGTAAAAGATTTTGCATAAATTCTGCTTCATATGAATATAAGAATAAGTCTGCTAATAACGGAGCGCAATTTGTACCCATATTTAAATTATTTTATACTCTTACAACTCAGGTGTCTTTACTTATATTACAATGGTAAGTAAAAAAAAAACAAAACTTGATATTAATTATCCATTTTTTTCCGGTTAGGTTCAAAATTTTTTAATCGGTTCTGTAATTCTGATCCTCGTAAAAAGAACATTAAAGTTTTTGAGCACATTGTCTAGAATAGTAAAGCGTCCTGATTACTGCAACACATCTTTCATAACTGGTCGATATATTTTTGACCATTTTGAAGTGAAAAATAAATCGTCCTTGTTTTGTTCTTTTCCTAATGCAATTCTTGAAATGTTTTCATACTATTTTCATTCATATCCCTATAACAGAACAGTACTGGAGTTTACTTAAGTAAATTATAGTTTCCTCTGTAGTAAATCAAAGTATATTAACCATGAATTGAAAATCAAAATATTGTTTTTAAATTCCTAAATTAAAGAAAACTATTTCTTGCACTTTTTAATAAAAAGTAAATCATTGATATGTAGTTCAAGAAATATTTAGGCTCCGAATCTTCAAAAAAAGTTCTAGAGTAAAGTTTGATAGTACAGCAATTACATATATCAAAGTTATAAGTATTGTTCACTTAAGTTACATTCTTTTGTAACTATAGTAAGCTATAATTACCTCTAATTTTTGTGAGGGTCAGCATAGAATGTTCAAAACACAAAATGAAAAATTTAATTTGAATATTCTAACTATCGAGCTATCAGACAAACAATTAATAAGTAAATAGATCAATATTACATGTACTTTTAGATAATTATAAAATCAAAAAGCTGTTTATTATTTTTCAGTCTAATTTTGGCTTATTTTGTGTAATTTTTTTTCTCTTGCGTTGTAAAATTGCAAGCACCTATCCAACTTTTTGTTACTATGAGGGCTTCTAAAATTACAATGCCCATAAACAATGCAACCTAGGGATCCCACTAAATTTGGAAACTCGAGGAAACTAACGAAATAATAAACGTAAAATGTATTACTAACCAATTTTTCTTTTCTTCAGATGAAAAATCAAATGCAGTAATTCCTCAAAATGTTAAAGGTATGTTTTTTTTTTTAATTTAAAGGTTAAAGTTAAAGTTCTTTAACTTTAAGTAGAATACTGTCTAAAAGAACAGAATACAATATGTCTCGTCACAGTACATCATTTCACAAATCATATACACAATCGATCGCAGATCGATTTGCAACACATGTACTTGACAAAATTATTTTAATGGTTTAAGAATAGTAGAAATAAGCTTGTTAGCCAGAGCGCTTCTTGTTTACTACGTCTTGCAATGTGTTCAAGTTTTGAATTGGTTTGCAAAAATCGTAAAAAAGAATGTTTAAATATTCCATATTTTTCATCCTAAGAAACTGTTAATATATTACACTTTGTAAACCCTATTTGAAAAGAAATGTTATTTTCTTTTTGTAGCTATTCAAGAGATTGATATCTCACAATGGAAAGAAGTCGATAATGTTTTCCATGAATCTCACAACTTCCGAGCCATGCTGAATAAAGTAAAAGGACAGTCTTATGTGACGTTTGTTGGTGTTCCAGGATCTGGGAAGACAGCAACAGCTCGCCACGTCGCCCTGATGTTACAACAGGAAGGATATGAGATTGTACCCATCAGAGACATCAGAAAGATAGAGGACTATTGTGATCCCAAGAATCCGCAGGTTTTTGTTATTGATGATGTGGTAGGTGTCTTTGGACTTCAAGAAACGAAATTAAATCTTCTGTCTGATTACCAAGATAGAATAATGAAGCCTACTATGCCACTTTCAAAAACCCTTATGACATGTAGAGAAGCAATATATAGAAAAACTATAGAGATAAGCTCATTTTTTACAGATAAAAACAATATACTTCTGTTACATAGTGAAGACAATGCTTTAAATAATACTGACAAAAGAAGTATGTTGAAAATGTACAGCATTGATGTCAATCTTTTGTCTTCTGCAAGTCTTTCAATAGTATCAAAAATGTTTCCATATCTTTGCAAAATGTATTCAACAGACAAAAAGATTCAGCTGTATGGATCTGTATTTTTTGAAAATCCAGTCCCATGTATTTTAAAGGAACTAGAAGAAATGAAAAAACAAAATAAAATTCATTACGTTTCTTTGGTTTTGTGTACGATGAATGAAAACAAAGTACCGAAAACATTACACAAAGAAAATGAAACGGTTATGCACAAATTCAACAAAATTAAAAATTATGTTCTACAAAAATGTAAAGTCAACAGTCAGACAGATGACTTTGAATTTATTGAGGCATTATCAGAAATGGAGGGAACATACACAAATCTTCGAGCATCTGAATATAGTCTTTTTCATGACTCTATGATTGAAATTGTAGCATATCATTGTGGTTTGCAGTTTCCAGAAATGATTTTACAGTTTATGAATAGTAATTATATTGCTAATTTCGTAAAACTTCATAAAGGTCAAAGTGAAAATGAACAAGCGTATGAAAGCGTTGGATCTAGCTGTGAAAGTAAACGAGAGGAAGAAAAAGACTCATGTTTTGATAAAATAAAAGATCATTTGGAGTCCTTCGATCTCTCTATAAGATTACGCGAGGATCTCTATTCCATGTTTGCAGAGCGTTTATACAGAGATGTAGAAAACCTGGATGTATATGACGTTTTTATGAATGATACTTTAAAACAACCCGAGATATCTCAGGCTTTTATCAAGGTGTTAATATCAAAGTCTTATGCAGAACTAAAGTCCTTATTTCTTTCCATTCAGAAAAATATATCTAAGATAGTAAGGAAAGGCGAATATGTGAGGGAAAAGAGCGAGAAGAAAAGGAGTAGAGAATGGGACAGACAGAAGGTTCTTGTGAACGAGATATGTGTACCGAAGCCTACATATTGTGTACGGGTAATAAGTTGGATGATATATCATGGTCACAGTCATATTCTACGACATATTCTGGAGCAAACTGAACTACACAATGAAACACATTCAGAATTTTTTAAGAATCGTCTAGATAAGGATTTGAAATATAGGAAAGAAAAGAGAAAAATCAGTCCGTATTATCCTGAACAACACCGTTTATTAATATTGAGCTGTTACAGTGGGGATTTAGAGACTGTTAGAACATTGCTGAAATATGGCAGTAAAAATTTAATCAATGAAAGTCTGGAAAATTTAGGGGATTCTTGTATGTGGTATGACACACCACTGACAGCTGCCTGTCAGGATGGATATATGAATATTGTGAAGGAGTTGATAGCGGCAGGGGCTGATGTTAATCTTAAAGATACATATGATTTTCCACTGACAGCAGCATGCGAGGGTGGTCATACAAGTGTTGTGAAGGAGTTGCTAAAATCGGGTGCTCTTGTAAATGCCCAGGGTTATGATACGCCTCTGACAGCAGCATCTGCCGGTGGACAAATGAGTATAGTAAAGGATCTGTTAAAAGCAGGAGCTGATGTTAATTTAGAAGGAAAATTCAATACACCACTGACATCAGCATGTGAAAATGGGCATTTGGATGTGGTGAAAGAATTGCTAAATGCAGGGGCTTATGTCAATCTACAAGATAAATACCATACACCACTAACAGCAGCCTGTGAGAATGGACATATTAATGTTATAGATGAATTGTTAATGGCAGGGTCTAATATCAATCAACAAGATGTATACAACACACCTCTCATAGCCGTGTGCAAGGGTGGACATGTATCTTTAGTAAAAGGACTATTAGAAGCAGGAGCTGATGTCAATTTACAAGGCATGTTTAATACTCCACTAACAGCAGCTTGTGAAAGTGGACATATCAGTGTCGTAAATAAGCTGATAGAAGCAGGGGCGGATTTGAATTTACAGGGTGAATATAATACACCACTTATATCAGCATGTGAGATTGGACAAATAAGGGTAGCAAAGAAGTTGCTAGAGAAGGGAGCTGCTATTAATCTACAGGGTGGTTATAATACTCCACTGATAGCAGCATGTGAAGGTGGATATTTAAGTGTTGTGAAAGATTTACTAGAGGCAGGAGCTGATGTCAATTTACCAGGTGAGTTCAATACACCACTTATAGCAGCATGTAAATGTGGACATTTGAGCATACTGAAGGAGTTAGTTAATGTGGGTGCATATGTCAATCTGCAAGGTAAATTCAACACACCACTGACAGGTGCATGCGAGGATGGACAATTAAGCGTTGTAAAAGAGCTGCTGAAAGCGGGAGCTGATGTTAATTTACAAGGTGAATTCCACACCCCTCTGACAGCAGCATGTGCAAATGGACATATGATTGTAGCAAATGAGCTCCTAAAGGCAGGTGCTAATTCAAATATAGAAAATAGAGTAGGGCAGACCCCTCTTTATGTTACACTCTTAAATTCTACTGAGGCTCTTCTACCTACAGTTTCGATGCTAAAAAAGTATGGTGCGGACGCATCGATTATTAATGAAGAGGGTTTATCTCCCCTGGATATTGCATTATTTAGAAACAGTGCCGTTGTTATTAAAGGATTGTTGCAAAACGAGAGTGGAAATCAAAAAGATAAATTGAAGATTCATTTGTTTGACTGTTTGGTAAACATAAGACACAGTGACGTGGGAATTGATTATAGGGGTGATGTGGTGGTGACACAGAGTCGAGTTTGGCGAATGAAGGAATCGGGAGATTTGTATAGTTCAATTACAGATTGTAAATGTGAAGTACTAAGACAAATGTTACTTGTTGGTCTGGATGCCAATCAGTGGATTCAGTTGCAGAGACGTTATCAATGTGATGTAAAACCCTTGCTTTTTGTATTGATTGATGCAAAAAATGTTGAGGAAAGAGAAAAAAAGTGAGGATGCTCCTAGAAGCGGGGGCAGGTGTTCATGTTAGAGTTAGGTACAGTGAGTATGACACTGTGTTGGACAGAGGTTTGTCTTTGCTGGAGAGAATACGACTGGTAAATAAGTTCAGAATGGGACAGAATTTAGGGGGCAGTTGTCAAGTTGTAGAAAATAGAAGTGTACTTAGTGAGGTTAAAAAACACATTAGACGATACTCCGTATGAAAGTAATTGCAAAGTAGATTCAGTTATATAAAAAAGCAAATAATATATAAAAAAAATAACAAACTGAAATTTTGTGAGTCATCTGTACATGTAAATGTAATATTCTTACGTTTTCTGTGTAAAATTTCTATTGCTCAATAGGCCCAATCCAAGATCATTGTACTTTTTTATTACCTGACATATAAATTGTAAACGTAATTGTTGATTTAAACATATGCTATAAATGCATTTATGATGAGAAAAATCCGAGTTCTTTGTATACTATTTTTACTTTTGATCCTTTTATAGAACTTTGTCATTGTTCAGTGTATTCCCCTGTTATATTTATATCAGTGCATGTTGGAACTTTAGAAGAAACAAGCATAGGTTTTGATTTCGTATTAGAGGGCAATATACAACTTTTGAGGATGGACAAGTAAAAAATTGTCCTGCTGTTAACAATTTTGTTTTGCCTTTCAAAATTAGTATAAGCTGATGCATTACTACTGTGGAATCATTCTGAATGAGGGATGTTTGTTGGCAACGGTTACTATCATATTTACGTTGTATGTTACTCAAAAATATTAAAGAAATATTTTGTAAATAAAAAGTATTATTCAGCTCAGTTTCTTGATAATAATAAAGATCACATTGTTTTTCACAATGTATTCAAAAATAATTTAGAAAGAATCAATTTCCATTTGTCACTAAATTTACGGTTGATCGTGGTATGTAATATATACTTTTATATTTACAATTTTATTATTTTTCTAAAAATAACAAAACATTAAAAATCTTTTCATTTTTCCCTACATTCATCATTAATATTTGTATTTACAGAACAAGTTAATTAACAGGACTTTTTTTCTTTCTGATAGGTGTTTTTAAGAGTGGAAAATGAAGCATGTCAAAGGATGATAGATCTTGTGTATTTTGTATTTATGAAAAAACATTAACTCCCCTTTATCCTCAAAATTCCTTTACTCTTTATGGCGTGTGGGTTTGGACGTTGTCATGAAGAAATTTAATGTAGTTGATTCCTGATTCTGGTTCTATCCTCTCATAAACGATTTGATTGTTTTGCAAAAAAAATGTTTACTAGACTTCTCTAGAAATTGAACTGCCTTCTCAAATAAGATATTGAACAACAACACCAACACGGTATATCTATGAAAATGACACTTAGACCCTGGTTATTTTTTTTCAAGTGCCCTAGTAATTGTATTTCGAATTCCTTTCTATTTTTCCTTTTGCTAACCATACAAGCTTTATTCTGTTTCAGTCATTCGAATTGTTGATTTTATAATCTTTTTTGTTATCATTGTCAGTTTAGTAGACATTTTGCTAAGAGAGTAAACATACATGTAGATTGTTATTTTTTTTTAACTTTCAATCTCCTTACTTATATATCCCTGGTTCTGAATTGCACAATAACAGATATTTTTTTAAATCAATTGAAATATTCTCAAACATACTTAAGCATAAAAAAGTTCAGTCTTGCATTCCACCATGTTTCATGTTGAAATCTACACCCTGCATTTCCTACAGTTTCTTCCAACTGTTGCTTCTAAACTTTTAAATTATAAACACACCTTACAGTGTCGAGTGTTTTTTAAAGATTTAACAAACAAATCCAATCTTACTTGTACGATTTCATTTACTTTAAAGAAACACCATATTTTTTAGATCTCGAAACTGCCGTTTTACCAAAATAGCAAGATCAACAACGAATTGTTTGAAGTATTTTAAATATGAATATGGAAATTATTACTCTGAAAAATATTACTATTTTTAATATGTTAAACCAAGTCAAATCAAAAATAGAGTTTGTTAGAACATTGAACATTGTTGAAATTGCTTTATTCTTTACATATATTTATATCTATATATAATAGCTCATAAACAGGTTTAATTACAAGGCCGACTTTAGAACTTACAAAGTGATGAATTTAAACGAGAATGCAGATATAATTGCTTTATCAACTTGTTTGTCAATAACTTACCTTGTTTTAAAATTTGTACTTACGTACATACGTAGAACATGCTCTTAAGTATCGAGTCAACTGAGATATATAAACTCAGTATGCAGGTTATGAAGGTATATTGCTTCGAATTCAGAAGTAAGGCAAGTTGACGTCTGAAAAGTTCAAGTCATTCTTGTTCACGGCAGCATATTCTAAATGTTCTACGAGTGGTATAAATCAGTTTTTTTGAAACACCCCAAATCTATAAGAAAATTGTACTTCGTAAATAAAAGCGGAATTCGAAAATTTTCAAATCTTGTTATTGATCATCAACAAAATTGCTTTGTAAAAAAAATTTTCATCCTACACGTAAGTGATCGGAAATAAATATTAAGAGGATGGCAGAGTTTTTCATTGACATATTTATTTAATCTTCGGATACCGTACATATACATGTACAGGTCTATAGACTCCATCAAACCATCCCACTTTTGTAATGCCGATGGGCACAGATTGTAATCCTTTGTTTTGAACACATTTATGCCCCCGTAAACAAAGTTTTTGGGGTATATGGTTTTTGTCGTGTCCGTCTGTCTAGCTGTCTAGCTGTCTCTCTGTCTGACTCTCTGTTTGTCTGTTTGTCCGCAAAAACCTTGCTCATAACATTTGATTTAGTGGAGCTATGACTTTCATATTTTATATGTAAATTCTTTGTGACAAGACATTTCTTTGGATACCACCAAATATGACCTTTTCACCTTGGAGTTTGGCATACTTATAAAAAGAAAACCTTGACATCAATTTTAAAGGGTAAGGGATAGTGGATTCATACTTTACATATTTTTATATTCGTGACGTCTTTGGGTACCACCATAAGAACGTCTTTGGGTACCACCAAATCTTACCCTTTGACCTTGGAGTTTGACGTACATTTCAAAATTGGTAACATTGACCATAACATTTGAAAGGTTAGGGCTAGGGCTTCCATATTTCACATACGGTATGTATTTTGTGTAGCAAGACCTTTTTTTAAATTCCAATAACCTTGACCTTTTGATCCTGACCTTGGATAATTTCGTACTTATGAATAAACTTAAGCCTTGGCCATATATTTTGAACGCTAAGGGCTAGCGTTATCATACTTCACATACGTAATCCTTGTGACAAGACATTTCAATTGATATCAAGAATTATGACCCTTTATCCTTGACCTTGGAGTTAGACCTACTTTTCAAAATCGGTAAACTTGTCCATAACTTTCGACGGTTTAGGACTATGGCTTCCATACTTCACATACGTATTCTTTATGGCAAGACCTTTCATTTGATACTAATTGCCTTGCCGTGGAGATTTCTGTACTTATGAAAAAACTTTTACTCGGCCTACTTTCATATTTCACAATTGTATTTCCAGTGAGAATACCTTTCTTTGGATACCAATATATTACATTTGCATATAAGAAAAGTTTAACCTTCGCTCTGTTGCCATACGAGGCATCAGTGTTTCACAAACACATCTTGTTCAATGGTTGAATCCGATAGTCATCCTATATGAGACACTTCAAAATTATTATCAAGCCGAAAAGTTTTTTTTTAAAAAAAAAAGCATGGCAATTACCCAAAACAGATGAATTGGACATACTGGATTTCTGTTTGTAATAGGTAGAGAATAGACATGGTTGAATTTCATTTAAAATAAATATTGTTGCCGAATTTCAAACTTCACTAAAATTCTGTTTAACACTTTTGATAATCTTTTTTTTTTGTATTGCACATTATCACGATTGATGGAAAATATTTTAGCACGCTTCTTCAAATCCTTTGCTCAGTGGTGTTCTACGATTGTTCATAACATCGTTTTACTCTCCCTCAAAACCCTGGTATAAAAAATAATATAATAGTATTCAATATCAAAGTCCATAAAACAATACAAAATAGGAACAGAGCAAACACGGACCTTAAAATTATTTATCTAAAAAGAACCCAACCGCTACGTACTATCTGTTCAAACTTCAGGATGATTTGGATAGTTAACTAATTATTGCAATTTATACAATTACGGCCCTCTTTTCTGTCAAAAATTTCATGTTTTTGTGTCATTTTTTAAATGAAAAGAGACTTTTGTTGTCAGTTGACTGCTGGCTAGGAGTTCATACGTTTAATAATGTAGGTATTCCATGTAGAAAAATAAATAAAAACACAGTGCTACAGATGCACCATATAAAATCTCTTTTATGAGACAACAATTTATATAATATTCAGTATAAAAGCTTAAGTAATTAGATATATATATATATATATATATATATATATATATATATATATATAATATATATAGATAAATATATTATTAATAAATATCTACATCATTATCAAACACAGATCATTCAATTGCAAGAAATTTACAAATTCAATCAGATAAATTTTATTATATACAATATATTGTGATTTGGACAGTTAACTGACGGGGTATAGCTGTATATTGTCGTACGATTATTAATTTTATTGCAACCAAGTAGCCACGGCAGTATAAATAACATTCACATCCAGCAGGTGACAGCAGTGCATTTAAGTATTTCAGTCTATGCACTAAGAAGTCATATAATTATAAAGGGGCTCTGGAATTAAAAGTGTAGGCTGACAAATTTAGTGGAGAATGACAAATCATTTAGTTTTACCAATTGTGAACATTGTCTGCATTGATGTTAATTCGTCCATATTACTATCAAACTCTCGGTCTTTCAGTACTTTCATTTTTTAATATATATACATGTATATTGCCTTGATTTGATTCACCTGAAATAACAATCAAGCAGAGAAAACTTTATTTTGACCCAGACATATTTTTCATGCAATAAATTTCGACACTCCATTATTTGTTTTGTTTATCCTGTGATATTTAATTTTAGAATCGTTGTGAGATAGAGATTTCGTTGGCCTTACATAAAGTCAAAACTTTTGAACTTATGGGATTCATGCGATTTTTATTTAAAGGAAGCAAGTGAAAGCAGGAATAAAAGAATCAGTGATATGCATCTCGAAATTGAAAGGCTAATATTCAAGGAACATACATTTTATTGTGGTTAAGGTAAATTGTGACAAGCGATATTTGATATCGATTTTTTATACCGGGAAACAAGAATAGAACAGGTAAACATACACTGACATTCGATAAGGAAATGTGATTTTTTAAAAATCAAACTACAGAGAACAAATTGAAACTGGTTGCCTTTCAGTTTGTAACAAACATTTTGGCTGAGTATGGTATATTCTTGGAATAAATCTATTGTATCTGCTTGGATTCCTTAAATGAAGTGTTACACAAATCTACATTGTACCTTCAGAGGTAAGTTTTGTAATTTTCTATTTCCTAATAACTATTAAATGACCCTTTGGGGGTATCAACATTTATTCCATGTTTTCACCTTTATCCTTTGGATATAGCTCATGCAATATCGTTTTCATATCCCACACTTACGTGCAGTTATAATTTCACAATGGTTTTTGCGTTAACTAATTGAAGACCTTCAGTATAAAAACAACATTTTCCTTTGTAATTTATTTTTCAGAGAAGCATTAAATAATGGCTATGGCATCCTCCCCTTACGCTTCTACAGGGGAGACGACAAATGCCTGTAGAGCCTGTCGACTTCTTCTGGGTCCATGTACAGATCAAATGAGGGATGTTTTACGTCATTATATACCACCTACAACATTCCCATTCGTCATAGTTAGACAGAGGAGTAATCTTCCACGTCTGACAGCTCCGCAAAAGAATCTGATTTTACCAAGAGGCAGTACATATACTGGATACTACGAGGATATGGATATTCCTTTATTGTACATACTACTACGAAACATGTGTAGTATACCACCACACACCAATGGCTGGGGAAATGATCCAGACCCAACTGACAGATCTCTCTCTGCCAACATTGAAAGGATTCGAATTGCCAGAAACCAGTGTGTTCATTCTTCTAGTCCCGCCCTATCCAATGCTGATTTCAACAGCGTCTGGTCCACCGTCAGATCAGCAGTCGTGGACCTTGATTCTGTCCTTAACAATAGAAACCAATATGAAAGAGAAGTTGATTTTCTGAGACATGAGACAATGGACCCTGTCCGAGATCTTTACTTCATTGAAGAACTGAGAAAACAAGCAGCAGAAGACATAGCTACAAGAGAAAGAGTTCATAGCATAGAATGTAAATTTAACAATTGAAGTATAAATGAAACATGGTATCTTATTTCAATGATTCAATCTGATAATTATCTGTCACTATATATTACATGGACATTTTTTATTTATTTCAATTATTTAAAGGTAAAGTAGAAGTGATGGCTAAAAATCAAAGTGTTCGAGAAAATACGATGCAACAGATTTCGGGCAAGTGGCAATATTTATACGTCCTAACTGATTAAGTATTTCAATGCTTTATATAAAGGACCCCATACTATACGCACCCGCTAAACAAAAAAGGAGGTAACTTCAAAAACCTCTTTTTCCATGCTCAATCACCTGGTTTTCAATTTTTAAAATCCATGTCATAAATCACCTTATCTTTCGCTGATTCCAGAACACTATATCTTTAAACTGTGTACAAATCATATATCAAATGCTGAATGAAATAAATTAGAGGAGCCATTTTTATTTTGGAAAACCCTATTTATTCTTGTCCTCTGTAAATTGATTGTAAATCAATAAATAAAGTTGAAGTTGATATGTAATAGCAGTCCTATTTTCACACCCGATTTTGATTTATAAAACGTTTTAAATTCTGCAGAGAATATAAGTACTGTGCCGTATGTCTGGTCAACTTGGAAATTACATACATATCTTAAATATATACTGCTTTACTTGTTTTGACATAGAATGTCGTATGGCAAGTGAAATTAAAGTAAACACATCAAGCAAAATGACAGCTTTGTTTGTATAAAATGGTTGGAACGCCATTGAGTTTAAACAGAACTACAACAGAATGATGAATTATGTAGCGAAACCTTGAGTATAATGGACGAAACCTAGAAAATATATATATCAAGAAAACATTGATGTAACCATCAACTGTCGCCCGGGAATTAAATGAAGTAAACAATGGAAATGAGTCTTGATCATCAAACCGCTTCGATATGTGTGAAAAGGCATGCGTCTAATTGATGGAGACAATAGTCGCGAATATTTTGAAAACTTATAGTCGGATAAAAAATCAAACAAAAACAATACCATTTTAAACTTGATCAATTTCTCAAGTAAATGTTGGCTGCATAAAATATAAATTAAAGTTATCACATGCATCACCTACATTCAAAATGTATTAAATTTTAATCATAGAATATAAAACACGAACTGTTAAGAGTATGTTTTTATGCGGGAAGTAAAATTCGATGTTCTAAAAAGGGGGGGCTGTCGTTTTTTCGATAGTAAATGATAGCAACTTTATAAATTAAATATGAAAAACATATATATTTTTACAGATTCACTTTATTTAAATAAATATATTATGTATCTTGTAATTTAAAAAGGAAAAAACATTCTGATTAACATTTTTTTCAATGTTTAGAAAACCTTAAATTCTGAATAACTTCTCCCACTCCAATTCCCATACACCAACACTTAGCCGGTCCTTATTTATTTCTTTACAATCTGCTTGCTAAAAGGCTCTCTGGGTCAACTAAGAGGATAAGTGATGACCTAATGTGTGTTAAATTTTGTGAACATTGCTATCAAAGTTTTACATAAAATAAAACATGTAAAGTATACTTTTTTAAAAATAATATGCATGTAACCCTATGAGTTTTAACATAACAAGGGCTATAATTACAACACTATTTTTATTCAAATTTACTCACAAAGTTCTGCAAGAATGTACAGTAAAACTCGGGTATAACGAAGTCGCTGGGACCTATGAAATCACTTCCCTATAACCGTATAAAAAATTCATTAAATTTATATAGCTGGTGATTCAAAATGACTTCGCTATATCCGTAAATTCGCTATATCAGTGTTCGTACTTAACGAGTTTTACTGTACTTTTCTTTTAATTAATGTCACTGACCATCCTTTTAGTATTGAAAATTCTAATAGAAATCAAATTATTTAATGGTTGAAAAGAATATATAAATACATGTACATGTATGATTGATATATGTTTTTATCTTTTTTCAGATAAAGTAGCAAAGTTTAAAAATGAAGCTATTCCATACAATGTCAAAGGTAAATTTTATAAGCAAATACAGTGTGTAATTGCTATAATACCTGATATTGTGCTCGTTTTAGGTCAAAGGTTTTGATTATTCTTATCTATTACATACTTAGTAATAAATACAGGATTTGCGTATGCGTTAGGCCTGACTTCATAATTAAAATGACCAGGTCACGGTCCACTAGTTCAAAGGTTCACTAGTCCGAAGGCCCACTAGTCCGAAGATTCACAAGTTTTAACCCTAATACCGATATATTGTGCGTACATTAAAGTGTTCACACTATAAGTCTCTTTGCAGGCCCGTAGTATTCGGGGTAGGGGGGGGCTGCCCCCCTCCCCCATTTTCTCTCAAGATTACCTTTATTATTGGAAAAGGAAGCCCCCCCCATTTCACGACAGTGTAGTGTTATAAGGAAAATAACCCCCCCCCCAAAAAAAAAAGAATAGGATTTTCGAATTTGGACAACTTTTAATTTTCGGGCCTGTTAACTTTTCAGGCAGGTAAGTAAAGAATTTTTTTTCAGGTTGCCCCCCCCCCCCTGACTTTCAAAAACGATGCTACGTGCCTGCTTTGCAATTTTTGTCTATTTTGTACCTTAACAGGTTACTACTCAGGTTCCAGGTTCTTGAAATTCAGGCTACAAATACTGCGACGTAAGTTTATTAATAAAATTTGAAACTTCCATCCTATTTTCTGCATATTCCCAGGTCCCAATTTCTTTTTTCTATACCATTGATCGACTATGGTGGTCTTGTGGTAAGACACTTGCTCAACTCAGCTGTAGGTGCTTATGTGGACAAGACACCCCCCTTCCCGGAAAAATACCCCAGGCCCCAAGATACTTTTGTTCATCTTATTTCATTCATATCTAAATATATATGCAAATCCAAAAAAAATATATAACGTAGAATTTAGATTTTCAAAAAAAAAAATCATACCCATGGTTTTGTAACTTCTCTTTTTATATTGTCAAATACTGAACGTTTACCTATCTCACGGAAGAATGGCAATATCTTCAAAAAGTCAACAAGTCATTGTCATAGTCTTTAACTTTTTATTTGTAATTAACTTATCTATATAAACATAAAGTTTGTAACTTTTTTTCAATCGGAGTTGTGGGCCTTCGGACTATTGAACCTTCGGACTAGTGTGCCTTCGGACTAATGAACCTTCGAACTAGTGGGGAGACCCCAATGACCGGTCATATCAGCCCTATTGTGCTGATATGGATTTACGAGACTAATACGGATCATTGTCACAATTGAAACTAAAAAACAGCACTTGTGATAACACTAACATTGGAGGGGGGTTACACATTCTCTTAATTTTAAATTTTTGAATGTAAGGATAATCTATTTAATAAAATAAAAGATTATTTTCAAATTATGGATAAGACACATTTGAAATAGAAGAACAACAAACACAAACTGTATAAGACAAAAGACTGTGAAATGTAAGAAGTCCGTACAAGATTTTTTACTTACTTTCTTTTCAACTTAATGTGTATTGTATTCTATTAAGTATGCAATAACATAATGATACATTACCCTTTCAACATCACATCCTGTATCAACCCTCCACCAAAATCAGCCCTCAGGTCCCTGGCCCTCTGGCTGATACAAGTGTCTCGGGCTGATACAGGTTGTAATATGGATATGTAAATTATTGAAACAGTTATATTAACAGAAACAGTTAAAACAAGAAATAAACTATCTGAAGATAGCGAACAGTGGTCCAGTTAAAAGTTCACAAAACAATACAAAATGTAGCATAGCAAACACGGACCTCCAAAACATCTAAACTAGGACCAGGTGCCATAAAGGAGTGAGCATTCCCTGCCAACAGTTCACAATCGCTGTGTGATCTTTGTCACGATCGGGAAAATGATAAATTGTATTTGCTGACAAGGTCATTGTATCGACCACAAAATTTACGAAATGATGACTTTTAAAGAGACTGTTGCTATTTTCGTTTCATCAACTTGTTTGTTAATAATATATCTCACATTTGAAAATGTTCATACGTAGAGCATTCTCTTTATATATTATATATATTTATCTCAACACGACTTACCTTTCAAAAAAAATGTTCGATACTTATTTTCAATTCTCACTTGTCAAAATTGAATTCAATTGAAAATACATGGTCTTCCATATGTAGCTCTTCACGAAAACGATATCCTACAGTGGAAAAGAGAGGACATGGTATTTTTTGAAACACACAACTTCTGTGGAATGCTGCAAAAAGTGAAGGAAAAGTCTTATGTTACGTTTGTTGGAGTCCCTGGATCTGGAAAAACAGCAACAGCTCGTCACATCGCCCTGATGTTACAACAGGAAGGGTATGAGGTTGTACCCATCAGAGAGATAGGAAAGATAGAGGACTACTGTGATCCAAAGAATCCGCAAGTTTTTGTTATTGATGATGTGGTAGGTGTGTTTGGACTTCAAGAAGTAAAAATGAACCTTTTGTTTGATTACAAAGATAGAATTATGAATCCAACGATGCCAAAGTCAAAAACCCTCATGACAAGTAGAGAAGCGGTGTTTAAAAAAACAATTGAGTCAAATTCATTTTATAACGATAAAAATACTATTGTTTTCTTACATAGTGAAGCTTTTGCTTTAACTATCGATGACAAAAAAGAAATACTCAAAAACTACCACATAGAAGAACATATGATGTCTCCCGCAAGTTTGACATCAGCATCAAAAATGTTCCCTTATATTTGTAAGCTGTTTTCAACAGATAAAAAATTTCAGTTGCATGGTTCTTTATTCTTTCAGAATCCAGTTCCATGCATTTTGAAGGAACTTGAAGAATTAAAAAATCAAAACAAAATTCACTATGTTTCTTTAGTGTTATGCATGATGAACGAAAACGAATTATCTGAGAAAATTCTAGAGGAAAGAGAAAATGAAGGAAACTTCAATGAAATCAAATTAACGGTTCTTCGAAAATGTAAAGTTAGTAGACAAACTGATAATTTCCAATTTGTTGATGCAATGTCGGAAATGGAGGGGACCTACACAATTTTTTGTGGAACTCATTATAGCTTCATTCACGATTCTATGTTTGAAATTGTTGCATATCATTTCGGTTGTAGGTTTCCAGAAGTTATTCTGCAATTTATGAGCAGTAGTTATATTGCAAACTATGTACGACTTTATAGATTTCAAACAGAACAATCAGAATATAAAGTTATTCACCCGAGTGAGAATATTGGAAACAGTGTTAAATGTATGTCAGAAGGGAATGAAGTGTGCATTTATGAAAGAATACCGAAGGACAAAAACGTTTCATTTAATGTCGGGCCATTTGATCTTTGTATAAAGATAAGACAGGATCTTTATCCAATGTTAGCTGAGCATTTGTATAGAGATATAGAAAAAATGGAACTGCATGATGTTTTTATGAATAATGTTTTAAAACAACCTGAGGTTTGTGAGGCTTTCATTGAGGTGTTAAAGACGAAGTTGTATACTGAGTTGAAGTCTTTATTTTTATCTGTTCAGAAAGATGTGTCTAAGGTTGTGAGTAAAGGAGAAAGTGTAACAAAGGAGAGTGAGAAGATGAGTGAGTGGAGCAGGGAGAGGAAAATACAAACAGTGCTGACGAATACGTGGAGAAAACCAGAGATTGTTTATAGTGTCAGGGTTATTAGCTGGGTGGTTAATTATGGTCACAGTCAGATCCTAAAGGATATTTTAGAACAAATTGAATTACACAAGGAAACACAAGCTGCACTATTCGAAAGGAATTGTTTTAATCCTGATTATAGGTTTATCATAGGAAAAGGGGAGGTAAGTCCACAAACTCCTGAACAATACCGCCTATTACTACTAAGCTGTTACAGTGGTGATTTAGAAACTGTAAGAATTTTACTAAAATATGTGTACAAGAATTCAATTAACGAAATATTCAGAGATTTTGATGATGATTATGTGTGGTCTGACACACCACTGACAGCAGCTTGTAAGAATGGATACATTAGTATAGTAAAGGAGCTGCTGGAAGCAGGGGCTGATGTCAATCTACAAGATGAGGATGATACACCACTGATTGCTGCATGCAAAGGTGGACATTTCAGTGTAGTAAAAGAGCTGTTACAGGCGAAGGCTGATGTCAATTTACAAGGGGAGGGTTATACACCGATGACAGTAGCATGCTCATATGGACATTTGAATGTAGTTAAGGAGCTGCTTAGTGCAGGTGCTGATATCAATGCACGAGACGACTATACTACACCACTAACAATGGCATGCATGTATGGACGTATTAATGTAGTTTTGGAACTGCTTGAAGCAGGCGCTGATATCAATTTACATAGTGAAAATAATACACCATTGCAAGCAGCATGTGAGCGTGGTCATACGAATGTAGCAAATAAACTACTAGATGTGGGGGCTGATGTCAACCCACAAGGTGTGTATATTACTCCACTTACAGCAGCATGTAGAGTTGGAGATAACACTCTAGTAAAGGAGCTTCTAAAGGCGGGAGCTTATGTCAATGTATATGGTGAGCATAATACACCACTTATAGAAGCATGTGAAGGTGGACATTTGATTATTGTTAAAAAACTCCTAGAGGCAAAGGCTGATGTTAATTTGCAAGGCGACGATAAAACCCCTCTGATAGCAGCAAGTGAGAATGGGCACCTGACAGTATTAAAGGAACTGTTAGAATCCGGTGCTGATGTCAATAAACAATATGAAGATCAAACCCCACTGACAGCAGCATGCAAGAATGGACATATAGAAATAGTAAAGAATCTTATAAAAGAAGGGGCTAAAATCAATCTACAATGCCTATGTGAAACCCCATTGATAGCTGCATGTAAATCTGGACATCTGGCTGTTGTTAGGGAGTTGCTAGATGCAGGGGCTAGTGTTAATCTAGGAGCAAAAATAAATTCACCATTGAACGCAGCATGTGAGGGTGGGCATCTAACTGTAGTTAAGGTTTTGCTAGAGGCAGGGGCTAATGTAAATTCAAAAGATTGTGTTGCTACTCCATTGACGTTGGCATGTGAGGGTGGACATCTGTTTGTAGTAAAGGAACTTCTAAAAATTGATGCAGATGTTAATCCTGAGGGTCATTACCATACACCACTGACAGCAGCATGTGCGGGTGGACATATAAGTATAATTAAGGAGCTGATAGAGATGGGGGCTGATATAAATCTACTATGCGGAGACAAAACACCACTCAGAACTGCAAGTGCTGGTGGTCACATGAGTGTAATAAAGATTCTGCTTAAGGCAGGGGCTAATATCAATCCACAGAAACAATATGAAACCCCATTGACAGCAGCAAGTTTTTATGGACATCTGTGTGTAGTGAAGGAACTGCTAGAGGCTGGCGCTAAGGTAAATCTACATGATCATTTGAAAACACCACTGACAGCAGCATGTGAAGGTGGACATCTGAATATAGTTAAAGAACTACTTAAGGCAAAAGCAGCTATCAATCCACATGGTCATTATAATACCCCTTTGACAGCAGCATGTGAAGGTGGACACGTATTTGTAACAAAAGCGCTGTTGGAGGCCGGAGCTGATATCAATCTACCAGACAAATTGAATACGCCACTAACAGCGGCATGTACGAATCGACACTTCATTGTAGTGAAAGAACTGTTGCAGTGGGGAGCAAATGTCAATTTACGTGTACCAAGAATTAGGAAATATTATACACCACTCATAGCAGCATGTGAGGGTGGACATAGAAGGATAGTAAAAGAGCTGGTAGAAGCTGGAGCGTATTATAACCTACATTATGGAAGTGATTCACCACTACTTATTGCATGTCATAAAGGGCACATGACTGTAGTGGATGAACTAGTAGAGACGGGAGCGGTTGTAAATTTTAAAGCAAACGATGAAACACCACTAACAGCAGCATGCAAAGGTTGATACCTACATATAGTAGAGAAGCTGATAGAAAATTGGGCTGATGTAAACCCACATGGGTACTATATTTCTCCACTAGCAGTTGCAAGTGAAAAGGGACATATGAAGGTAGTAAAAAAATTGATAGACACTGGGGCTAATATAAATCCAAGAGATAAATATAAGACACCATTATCAACAGCATGTAACGGTGGACATATGTGTGTAGTGAGAGAACTACTTGAGGCGGGAGCTGATGTCAACCTACAAAGTGAATTCCACACACCTCTGACAGCAGCATGTGACGGTGGACATTTAAATGTAGTGATGGAAATACTTGGTGCAGGCGCTGATGTCAACCTTCAAGATAAATTTAAAACACCTCTAACAACAGCGTGTGAAAAGGGAAACCTGGCTGTAGTAAAGGAGCTTCTTCAGGCGGGAGCTGATGTCAATCTACAAGATATACATGATACACCACTGACGGCAGCATGTAAGGATGGACATTTAGATGTTGTAAAGGAGTTGATAGAGGCAGGGGCTGATGTCAATAAACAAGATTGTCTTGGAAACACCCCTCTTCATGTAACAATTGTATATCAGATAGAGTTTGCAGTTCCGATTGTATTGATTCTGAACAAGTATGGTGCAGACTCAACAATCTGTAATAAGGAGAGTCTGTCATCATTGTGTGTTGCATTAATAGAAAACAAAACGGATGTTGTAAAACAATTACTACAAACAGAAAGAGAAAGTCAACTGAATAAATTAAAGTTACATTTCTTTAACTGTTTGGTTAACATAAGACACGGTGGCGTGATTTCTGATAGCAAAGATGATGTGGTGATAGCACAGCGACAAGTTTGGCGTATAGAAGAATTTGGAAATTTATATGACATAATCTTTAAAAGTGAGTGCATTGTTCTGAAACATTTATTGGAAATAGGACTGGATGTCAATCAGTTGGTTCAGTTATATGATGACTTTAACTATGAGTCTGAGGTCAGACCTTTGCTGTTTTTTCTTATTGATGAGATTGATACAGTAAAGGACAAGGTAGAGAAGGTGAAAATACTTCTTGATGCCGGGGTAGACGTAAATATCAGGGTTATGTATAGTACTGTTGATTCTGAATTAGGCGAAGATGATATCCTTGATTGGTCTAGTGATGAAGATGGCGATGGAGAGCATGTTGATGTGTTGGATAGAGAGGGTTTGTCTATTCTAGAGAGAACACGCCGAATGGTAAAGAAGTTTAATTATAACAAGTACAGGTATGGTGAGGATACAGTGTCTGAATACAGGACAGTGCTGAATGAAATTAGAAAGCATGTGAGACGATACTCTGTCTGAAAATAAAAATTTACAGAAGTTTAACTAGCGGGTAATTTTTTTAAATTCAAATCTTGTTACAATATGTATATATAGTCGACTTATGTGTATTTCTTTCTAAAGTTTATGTACAAATTATTATCCATTCTGAATGAATTCTTCATTGTCTCAAGCCCTTGTCCGGAGTCTGTATCTCTCCTACCTGTGAGCGCTTGGTCACAAAAAGTTTTTCAATTTTAAATATTAACGCCCGTATGTTGTGACATCATGTTTAGCCAGTGACAATATTTGTTTCCATCACAAATAAAATCAACACTAAAATAGATATACATGTATTTCGTTTACTGCGATTGGATATTAAAAGGTCGCGACAAAGTTCATTATCCGAGTATGATTTATTCAAATAGGTCAATTTTTTAATGAGCAACGAAAATTCTTCGTCTCTTAGAATTTTTATGTACAATATTGTTTTTCATCACAATTATTTAATAAAATACTGTTAAATCTTTGAAATATGTCTATTTTGTTATATTCTAAAACTAGACAAGTTTTACTCTATAGACTTCTAGTCTAAAACATCTCTGAAAATATTGTTTATACCTTGTTAATGTTTTTTTCTGCAAAATACATGTATGTAATTGTTTTACTCAGTGTTTACACTGTTTCTTTGTTATTAAAATAATATTTTAGTAATTTATGAATATAATATGTATCGTTCTATGAAGCATTTTATTTATACCTCTTGTAATATGGAATGAATATGTTGAAAAGTTATTTCTATTTTGGACGACGATAAGCAGTGTATGAGTATAAATAATTTTGTTATTAATTATTCATGATTGGTAAGCAAAAAAATGATTCATTTACAATTCATGAATAGCATTTTGGAAAAAATTAAACATAACCTTATAACTTTTTGTTCATAAAAAATGTAGTTTTGTTTTACTTTTTTAAATTCATTGTTGTGATCTTTGGCCCTATATGAGGAGGTGAATTAGTTTAAGTTTCGCAAAATAAATGTTTTTAATTTTTCGAATATTTACTTTCTTCCTAAGGAAATGACCTTAAAGGTATCCTTTCACTTTGGTCTAGAAAATTGTTCCAAAGATGCCGGGTGAAAGGGGGTTTGAATCTACTACTCTGAATATTATCATACCAAATCCTAATTCGTTTGAGGCAGGTTTATTTTTTTTTCTCTGCCATAAACATGAACACCCTTCAATCCGCCTTTTTCGGAGGAAAAATCGTCTCATTGTCTACACTGAAATTAAATTATAAGGAATTAAACTTACTTCAACTTTAGTTATATACGATATAACATAACTTTGGGCAGTTTATGTTTTTTTTTCATAAACCGCTACAAGGTTTATAAAGCGTAAACTGCCCCAAGTTATGCTATATCGTATAACAAAAGTTGAATTAAGCTTCATCCCTTAGATGTATATGCCATATCTCTAGATCATCTTCGCAATAAACTATTTGGTCAGTTATGATGAAGGATATGGAGATAACGAACAGTATCCAATATCACAGTCCATAAAACAATACAAAATAGGAGCAGAACAAACATGGACCTCCGAAACATCAGAGGTGGGATCATGTGCCATGGAGAAGTGAGCATCCCCTGCCGACTGGTCACACCCGCCGTGTGCTCCTTGTCAATATCGCTATTGATCGGGAAATAACGGAAAAATCCGTCGTCAATTCAATGTATAAATAATGGACTAACAATTATATTAGCATGAAAAACGTCATTCAGCATTTGACTGAAAGATAAATTGTATATGCTGACAAGGTCATTGTATCGACAATAGAACATAGGAAATGATGAATCTTAACGAAACTGCTGATATTCTTGTTTCATCAACTTGCTTAATTGTCAATAATTCACCGTTTTTTTAGAACTTATTCTTCATACGTAGAGCATGTCCTTGCATATCAAATCAAGTGAAATATATAAACTCCGTATGCAGGTGATGGGGGTATATTGCTGAATAAGTAAGGGAAGATAATGACAGAAAAGTCATCACGTTTATCATAGAGCTTGGTTATTAGATTATCATTAATATCTTTTTCGAGTAAAATATCAAACTATGAAACGGATGTATCAGACTCTCTGGTATCTTCTATCTCAAACTCACCAGGACACATCGTATCGACGTAGGAATGGAAATTACCAAGTTTTGTTAATTGACAATACGTTGTTTATATATCTAAGTGTTAAGTTGAGGGCCACAGCAATTGTTTTCTTCTTTTCACGTCTAAAATTTTGCAAAAATTCAATTTCAATAGAAAACAATATGTTTGCTACTAACGGAGAGCAATTGGTACCCAGTGGAATTTCAACAGATTGTTAAAAGACATGGTATCCAAAACCAACAAAGATAGTGTCAATCAGAAATTCAAGCATCAATTTGATGTCAACTTAAGAGTACTTTTGTGTGCGATCAGAATTTATTTGAAAAAAAAATAATTTAGCAAATGACCAATGACCAAGTAAGTATCTTAACAAGTAAATTCCATTTTTATTCAAAAAGCAGCTGTCAATGATATCAAAGAGCCCGGACTTGATTTAATCGTGGGGAATTGGTGTGTGTAAAGTTGAAAAGACGTTAGTTTTTAATTTGTTGATATTGGTAAAATCTTGTGATTTCAAATTGTCCAAAAGCTTTTTCGGGATTTTTTAGTATCCACATCTAATTCACACCACATCTTGAATATATTGTAGCACAGTACTCTTGAAGTTTTTCCTTCACTACTGTCAATATCTTAGTGAGGAGTAAAGGAATAGCCCGGAAAAGAGTATCCTTGGTTCATTGGAATACGTTTATAACACACAGTACAAAAAATAGAAATGTGACGTTGAACAAAGAGTGATCATTTGGAAAAATGCAAAAGAAGTGTGTTCTACTGATATATTTTCTGAAGAACGTTGGACAGATCATCGCCAACCTGAGGTATATATAAGGAGGAGGAGCAAAGTTGTTCGTAAAAGGCCTCGCCTTGACGCACAAAGTGTAGTCTCTAGGTCACTTCAAAATTGACCTAGAAAACGAAGTGCTGGTAAAAATTTGCTATCGTTCGACTACTGGACTTTTGCGAGTAGCACTGACTTTTACAGTTGACAGCTTACTTTTACACTAGAGCAATGTACTGAAACTTTTTACGATATAAATATTTAGCTCGCCATTTAATTTAACCAAAATAAGGGGATATTTTAAAGCATAAATCAACCATCCCACCCTCAACTCCCGGTCTTCACATGTTAGTGCCCCTAACAACATCAGGGGCACTACCTATGACCACTACAAAAGTTTTCTTTTCTATTATCAATTCTGTACCTCCGTGCAAGTAAACCGTGAACTGTAAAAATCAGTACTTCTTGCAAAAGTCCAAAAATCAAATCTTGTAAGTTGATGCACCTATGAACATCATATCATGTTGTCTCCAAAATAGGTCACGGTGAAACACTTTTTTAAAAAACATTAATTTTTCTTCATCTTATTTGCACTCCTGAAACCGTATACGGTTTCTTTGAATTTTTTAAAGGACTATTTGAAAAAGCTAAAGCAAGTCCATATATATAGTTGTATTCTTCAATACAAACGTATTTGTTTATGGATGTTGCCTGGTGCAAGCTGTTTAAGCCACCACATCACAGGTATCGGAAGATAATTTTGATTCTGCCCGTCGGCTTCTAAATTTAAATTTGCCAACAAAAGGATAGATGCTGTGAACATAACTCACATTCAGATTCTTGATCATAACAAAGTTCAGGCCAGGCTTGCATTCCACCATATGACACCCTGTATTTCCAACAGATATCCCTACACTTTTGCCTCCATACTTTTCAAAAAAAACAAACCCTACAGTGCTTATAGATATTGAATATTTGAAACAAAATCTTCTGTTTGAAGTGTTCTTGCTCTTCTTTTTCTTAATTCTTTCAACTATAGTCCAGCCAGAAACATTATTACTAATGAAGTTAACAAAGTAAGAAATGAAAAGCTAGAATTGATCGTTGTAAAAGGCCCTAAATACAGGTACATATAGACCGAATCTTATCACTGGCGACAGAACGTCAGAACGGCTGCGGGTATGACCGGTTAACAGGGGATGCTTACTCCTCCTTGACACCTGATCCCACCTATGGAATTCCCAGACTTCCATATTTATGATGAAACTGTGATCAGGTCCCTTTAAAGAGTCGTTTTAGAAGACAAAATGAGAACCATTTATCCTTCTGATTTTAATACACTGTATGGTTACAACAGACAAGGCTGCTAACAAATGCTGTCTTTGTTTGTAAGGCTTTTTATTATTATCACATGTAATGTGATTTTTGAAGAATTTTATCTTTGGAATTTATCAACTGCGAATATATGTAGGATTTCCAGATGTAGAATTAAAACCAATATAAATTCTTCCAAACTGCAGTGATAATGATATTACAAATTTGGATTTTATTCTTAATACTTACAAAAAGTTGCAATCTTCTTGTGCATTAATGACAAATATTAAAGTTCAAAACAATAATCCAGAAAATTCAGAGTAAAAAAAATTCGAAAGCAAAACATACACACAGAATACTGTCAGTCCGTGCAGTTGTGGTGAGCAGACTTTAACAATGGAACACACCCCGGGAATTGTAATCTTAACAAAAAAGGAGCTAGTGCCCTGTATACAAAAACTGTGTACGTTTCACAGGTGTGTTCAATTTGCTAAACTTTGTACATAATGTCCTTTCTGACATATTTTATTTTTCAAATAAAATCTGCAACATGACGAAAGTCGTCATGTTGTAGCTTTTATTTGAAAAATAAAATATGTCAGAAAGGACAATAACACTACGCGTGGAATGACGATACCTGTGAAGGGTTTTGCTTTCGAACATTTCTACACTGTTCAAATATAATTTTTTTTCTCACCTGGTTAAAGTTTAAATATTTCTCATTAATTCACAACAAGATTGCCACTTTTCCTAAGTATTAAGAATAAAATTAAATTTTGTGAAAGTGCAAGGATGTGTCAATCAAACCCATCAAAAAATTTAAAATTTGAAATTTGAAGAAAAAAAATAGAAAAATGCAAATTCAAATTCATAATATACAACAACTGTTTTTAAGTTTAGAAATACGAGTAGTATAAGGGGCCTAGATAGACGGTTCAACTGAGTGCACTTTTTATGCAAATGAGGTCAAAAATACTGGATTCTGATTGGCTGAGCCTCTGGTTGGGTCAAGGGAGTGCACTTTTTGGGGCTGGGGGATAGGTGGGTCAACAGAGTGCAGCCCCTGTGGGGGAAATAGGGGGTCAAGGGAGTGCAGCCCCTGTGGGGGATAGGTGGGTCAAGAGAGTGCAGATTAGGGGGTCTGTGGGGGATAAGTGGTTCAATTCAGTACATATAGCCCCCTAAATACGGGGGTGTGTTTACACGGTGTTTACATTGGTACGCTGCTACTACGACCTGTTGCATCATCTTTTTTATACCTGTTGCATCATCTTATTATACCTGTTGCATCATCTTGCAAAAATAGGTTGGACTTATCTTTCTGTAAACTATCTAGTCAGCGAGCTTACCTATGCATTGTGACGTCATAAACTTGGCAGCGACGTCATGTTAGTCCTTCACAAGCCGCGATGGCTGCTTATTTTGACACAATAACACAGACTTTCACAGCGCTTGAGACTTCATGTAATAACAGTATGGTCCTATGGATTTCAGTACCAAAACTGATTTTCTACCGTTTTTCTTCCAAGAAAGTTCTAAACAGCTGAATCCTGGATCAGCCTAGATGTTATTTCACTGGATTATTTAATGAATATTACTCTACTGAGTTACCTGGTTACATGGTAAGTTTTAACAAACTTTTCTTTATACATTTTCTATGAAGGTCATCTTTGTATTTATTCATTATTACTGTGTTATATACTTTATGTTTAGAACATTCATATAAACACTGCCATTGTTTACCCTGAAATACACTAGGACACTAAAAGATCCTCAAAATGTTGATAAATCTTTTTTGCATGAGTTATGATCATATTGTCTCACATTCCTTTTATTGGATCAGTATTCTAAATATTCTTATGAGGAGACTCCTAGCATATCTTATAAAATACTGATACATGCTTTTAAAACAACTAAAGTGATATTCTCAGTTGTCATTTCTAATATTTCTATGAATCTTTAATCACAGTGACCAAAAGAAGGATATGGAGATAATCAATCAGATCATATTATGCCAATGAATCTTTTGTCTCAAATCTTTTTTAATGAAATATACAGAATCTTTTGCCTTATTTGTCACTCATATTTTTACATTCTGGTGCAACAGTGGCCCAATGAAAGTGGGAAAAACTCAGTCTGAGCATCTCTGTAAATCTATAAACATGTGTGCCCCCCCCCTTTTTTTTTAAACCTTCATATATATATACATGTATGTATTTTATTTAGTCAGTGATTTCAAACATCAACATGTAAAATATATATTGAGTACTTTAAAAGTGAATATACATGATTTGTACACTCTGAATATTCTGACATACTAATGGTGACATCAGTTAAAAGAGTAATTAGTTATGTAAAATTCAGTTTATATGAATATAAATGGGGTATTTATTCTCAGTTCATGTAAGACAATATCAATTCTAGGATTTGATTAGACATCAGTTTGTTATAAGACTGCAATTTATCTATTGTTGTGTATGACAGAATATGATAGAGATGAAGGGGAGAGCTTTTTACTTTTTTTTTCCTTCAGCATAGTTTAAAATATATATTATACAGGTCTTTATCTATGTAGTGAATATACGATTTTTACAGACACCCTAGGTATTACATAGTAATAGTCATATAAACACCTTTGAACATTGTACATTTGATTAACATTTCATTCCTTTCCTAAGAATTTGCACCTAATTTTTATAAAGTCTATAAGTTATTACACAATGTTTAAGTTATTGGATTACAGGACTCAAATCAGTAATCTCAGTAATTAACTTTTACCCAGGAGTAAATGATCCAAAAAAAATCTATAGAAATATCTTATTGATTCTTCATCTGTGTACTTATGATGTGAAGTTTGTAAGTTACAAATTATTGTCAAAGAAGTCATTTCAATAATCTTATGCTTTGACCTTGACAAAGTGTCCTTAACAACAAAGTGTATTCCTACAACCATTCTATATGTAATTAGTATGATGAATATGGTATGATAAAGATATTCAAGATATTATTAAAACACAGATTATGGGACACTTGCATCTTTATTGGGGGTCTTATTGAGACCAATTTTAAATTCAAAATTAAACATGATACATACACAAACAAAATATATTTACAATTCCAGGAAAGTTAAATAATAACATTAAATCCAGCATCTGGATATCTGTGTTAATTTCTAGGGGGTTGTAAAAATTAGATGAAAAATAAAAGGTTTTAATGTGTAATTCCCATACATAACAACAGTCTTCAATATGAATTGGTAAAAATAAAAGTAACTTTCAGATACTTTGAGGTCTGTGAGAATTAGTTTTTAAAGAGCTCATGCTATCAGAAAATCATATTTTCAATACTTGATTTGACTAGATCTCAGTTTGATAAATGATTACACTTTATCCATAGTCAGTGTCTGACAGTGAAAGATACAATCCTGAGTCCTTTCTTTGTAATCCTGTAGACCACAGTCTATGATTGTACTGGTTAAATTCGTTGGAAATCATATTTATCTATGTTCTTCTTAAATCCTCCATCCTCTTAAGTTTGGTTTTCTTGTTTAAGCGTTCCAAGAGAGGATATTCTGTTAATCTTTGCATAATCTGATAGTCTTTCACCATTCTAAGAGTAGACATAGATCATTTCCATAAGCCCTCACAAGAGAATCCTGAAAAAATAAAAAAAAATAATGTCTTAGTTAAAAAAGAAAAATTGTAATGCAATATAAGCTTGATGGAATTCTAAATATAGACAAAAAGGGTATAAATACAAGT